>NC_081409.1:436412072-436574572 GCF_030272615.1 Cryptomeria japonica
GTAGTGGTAAAAGGATTGGAAGTGGTGGTAATAGAAGAAAGAATTGCAGAAGTTATTGGGTTGCCCACTGATAGGGAACCATACCCTACATCTCGAGATGCAAGATCAGCAAGGGCAGAATTTACTGAACCTAGTGATCCATCACTTGTTGTGGATAAACAAGGGACAAGAAGAACATTGCTCTAGAAAAGTGGATGCATGCAGTTGTGCACATTTACAAATGCATTACCTATGAAGGTTGCCAGTCATGTCTGCACTTTATTAATTTCAACTCTTAATTCATCTAAGGCATGGGAGGAGAACGAATGTGCCCAACATTCTCTACAAGTTGTTGGAAATCATGGCGGATGAAACGCAAAAAGGTAGGATCAACTCTATGTCTCACCACTATTTGATTAAATTGCTAGTTGAGAAATATTTAAGACAAGTCTCGAGTATGTCATGGGAGGAATTTGATAATGTGGATCATTTTAGACCTAAAAATGTTGAATAGAGGAATTAGTCTCACAGGTCTAACAAAAGAAGGAAGGTGTCTATGGCTACTCTTGAGGCTTCTACGGCTTCTACCTTGGGTGTGAGACCTAGGTCAAACCCTTCTATAGCTATGACCATAGTGGTTGATTCTTTTGAATCAAAGGAAGAAGGAACCCCTTCTTCAAGTCATGATATTCTATTTCAAACTCTACGCCGAACCAGGGAACAACTAGAAAAGCAAAGGAATAGCAAAAGAAAGCATAAAAAGGGAAAGAAAGGGTTAGTTGAAGCTTCTGAGACTGAAAAACCTAGCCCTAGCCCTAACAAATGGAAAATAGGAGACACTATTCCTACTACAGCAATAGAAATTAGGAAAACCCCTGCAACCAAGACAAAGCCAGCTGCATAGGATGTTGATGAAACATTAAGAAAAATCCTTAGGCTAGAGACAAAAGATAGAAAAGAGGTAGTAGCCTCTGAGGAAGAAGTACATAATTAAGGGCATACTACATTTGAAGAACATGAATTTGAGGAACATGCAGAGACAAGGCTAGATCAGCTTGCCCTCATTGCAGAATAAGTAGGAGGAGAAGAAATGCCATATCAAGAGTAGAATTAACCTCTCCAACAGGAATTTGAATAACCACCAATACCACCATTGGAACATGCTGCCAGAAAATTTTTGGTAGGTATTCATAGACCCCCTATATCATCATGGTATAGTGTAGTGATGAAATTGTTGGATGAAATAGAGAAGTGGGATAAAGAAAACCTTAAATTGCAAAAACAAATAGAGAAAAAGGATAATGAAACTAGAGAGAAAGATGAGATTGTTAAATTAAAGAAACAAGTGGATGATGTGGTAGAATTAGTGCCACAATTAATGGAATGCAGAACCCCTCCAAGGGTTTATACATTGCATTTAAAGGAGAGATTTAAAATTTCATCTTTTTAGGGTAATTTCAAGATTAAATCCTTCCATCAAAACCCCTAAGGAATTCTTTCAAGCCTACCAATAATCCCCAACAGAGAATAAGAACCTACTTTGTGAATTATACCTACATAATTATGTTGTCCCTTATGACCATCAATGGAACCCGCTGTTATATATTGGAGATATCCATTTGAGGGCATTTATGTCCTGGATTTAGAATGAAAATAGTTGGGGTGAGTAGTACAGAGCTTACAGAGAAAAGGAATTACAAGAACCATTGCCTCTCAGGGATGAATCTCATAATCCTGAAGCAATGTTTTATGACTGGCATTGAGTTATGTACGTTCCAAAGCTTAAGGACAGAGTGTTGCCTCTGTACGAAGAATCCTATAGAGAATATGAACAAATGGAGGGCACTATAGGAAGAATAATAGCAAGACACCTTTCATAGAGATGGAATAGATTGATTGATCAGCTAAGGCAAGCTGAGCCACATTCACTATAGAATTATGTTCTAGCATAGAGGAGATGTCCTATATATATACATCTTGGCAGAACACAGAAACACTACTAGTTCCCTTTGATATTCTAACCACCCATCTTGTTGTGGCCAGTTCCAGACTACAGGTACTATCAGTATGATATAGAAGAAGAAAGGCCAAGGTGGAATAGATTGGCACACAGGCATGGATTTTACTAGGATCTTGATTCAAAGGGTACAAAACATGTTGTAGGATAGTTGGCAGTTCATGATATGTGAACCCTGACTAGGGTAAGGAACAATGTTGTTGGAGGGTCAGCAAGACCTTATGTTGGGGGGAATGATGAGACAAGTTTATGGAGGGATTTATTATGATGTCTATGATGATACTTTAGATTTTGATATTGTGATGACACTATTTACTGTGCTAATCCCTTAAAAATTGTTATCTTTTGGGCTTAGGTTTGACCTTGAAATAATTTGTAATATTAATGCATATGCTATGTAATTATCTATTAAATGTGCATGTGTTGAAAAGGATTTTGTTTTTCAGATGATTTGGAAATTTTGGATTGTTTGTATGTGCTAACGTGTTTTGTAGATCTATACCAAGAAAGTGGTCTAATGAAGAAGCTTGCAACAAGGAGCACGACTCTTACCAGCTAGCCGATTGTTGAAGAGGTCAAGAAGTGATCAATGTAGTGGAGCCTTCTCTACTTAATGCTGCAACTACCTTCTTTATTAATTATGTACAATCAGTGAGTCGATCTAGGGGCATGTTACGCTATATCTCTGCTGAGGAAGTCCTATTTGACTTGGCTAAGTGCATGCATGATCTTTCCTTTCCTCTTTTCATGGTTTCAATAAATGGCACCCTCCTTATGTTGTGGATATGGTTGACCACTTAGTTAGGACTAGTTAGTATATTTTTTTCTATAAATAATGTTCAGATGATCTCTTGAAAGGGATTTATCTCTGATGTTGTAAGTTTACTTTTAGTTCTAAAATACAATTTAAGAACATGATGTCATATTCTGTGTATTCCTGTTTTGATGAATAAGATGATATTCTGAGTTTCCAACACTTGTGTTAATCTTAGAAGTCTCACTCAAGGGGGGCCACTTGGTGAGAACTCTTATCAGTTAGCTTAGCAGTTCTTTTACATTCAGTGATTAGTACCATTCCAACAGTGGACAGTTTTTGTAGCCATGGGACTTCATTGTGTTCTTGTTCCTCCAACCAAAGCGGGCAAAGTAGTTTGCTACATGTTTGCCTAAAATTTCAATTTTTTACTTTGTGTTAGTTTAATATTCACGTGTTCAGGTTAGTTATCAAGTTAATTCCAATTTCCTTTATTAATTATTTGCAGCATTTCAATTATAGCATTGTTCTTTGTTTAAGTTATGATGGCCATAATTGAGTCTTAGTGCACATATTGTGCTGACCCATTTCAAGTTCACGTCCTTGGGTTGATAAGTTAAATGAACCTTCATAATGAGTATGATAGCTTCTTAGTAAAGATGTGTAATCTTTGATTCATAGCTTTAAGGGCTTAGTTATTAAACCATTAGAGGAGGATAACATCCACAACCAATACCTTTATCTGGACTTATCCAAAACCCAATGAAAAATCCTTATTTGACAAGATTCCAAATACGTTATCATCATTGATACCTTATACCATAAGTCTCAATGAAACTCTCCGTAGATGTCTTGAATCAATGAAAGTGAAAATAAATTTAAAGGAAGTATATGATGGTATCAATGGTGCCCATTCTAGTGGTCTAACCCTAGCAAAGAAGCTCATGAGGACTAGATACCATTGGTCAACAATGGAAAAAAGATGTCTATAAGATTGTCCAAAGATGTCACCAATGTTAGATACACGGGAACCTGATACATGCACCGACTCAAGAATTGCAACCAATAACATCTCCATAGTCATTCTCTCAATGGGGACTTGAACTTGTCGATAAAATCAACCCAAATTTTTCCAATAGACACAAATTTATCCTCATTGCCACTAAGTATTTTATGAAGTGGGTAGAAGTCCTTCTCCTCACTAATTTTATCGGTAAGAAAATTGCCAAGTTTTTACTCAATTATACCATATGCCAGTGCAAAGCCCCATTATCCATTGTCATAGACAACAGTCACCCATTCAAGAATCAAGATGTTTGTGGGCTTGGTGACAAGTTTCATATCCTACACCATTTCATGACCCCTTACTATACCCAAAGTAACAACCAAGATGAGGCAACCAATAAAATTATCCTAAAAATATTAAAGAAAACTATCAATGATGCTACAAGTGACTAGCACTTTTAGTTGAATCCTACCTTATACGCATATAGAAACAAAATTCACACCCCGACATGAACCACTCCATATTCCCTAGTTTATGGATTAGAAATAATACTCCCAATTGAGGTTGAGTTGCCATGACTTTGAGTATCCTTGCAAAGCTTGACTACAAAATTGTCAGATTATAGGAGCTTGAGTTGCTAGATGAGAAGCACAAAAATGCACTAAACCAATTGGAGGCATATCATAATTATCTTCACCATAACTATAAAAAAGGGTTCGAGTTAGATTCTTTGAGATAGGAGATATGGTCCTCAAAGAAAAGAAAATGAATTTGACGAAAAGAGGGAGACAAGGAAAGTTCCAACCTAACTAGCTAGGTCCTTATGTCATCACAATAGCTTATAGATCTAGTGCATACCAACTTTCTACGCCTGAAGCAGAGCTGCTCAAAGAGCCACTGAATAATATGCACCTCAAGAAGTTTCCTACCCAATACTTAGATAATCCTTTGAAAAAATGGGAAAAAAATAAAAAATATCAAAAAAGAAAAAAAATTATAAAAATAGAAAAAATAATCACCCAAAGGACAACATAATAAACAGTCATCTTGTGTTGTAAAAAAAATCAAATAGAAAAAAAGTAAAGAGAAATAATTCACCCTATAGTGAAAACCTGACAAACATGTGCTTTAAGTAAGTACCATGAAAAATTGGTAAGGCGTCATATGTAGGAAGTTACAACTCTTCCATCTATCAGTTTTTTATTTGATCAACCATCATGCCACAAACCCATTTGCCACTTTCATTACATGTGCCATAACAAAACTTTTTGACACACCTCTCATGGCCTAAGATTAGTCAGTTTTTAGTGCCACTATTTCATCTTCATAATAAGTTAGTCCATCTCCCCATTCTCACAATATATGGTCCTAGGATTGATTGGGGGAAAAATCCTACATCATAAGTTCAAAAAATCCCTAAAAATTTAGAAAATGTCACAAAAAATCCCTAAAGCTAAGAAAATGTTTTGAAAAAATCTCTAAAAATAAGAATTTTCACTGGAGGTGGTGGTTGAACTGGCACTAAATAAGTGTTTATTGAATCTTCTTTTTCTAAACATGAACCCAAATAGGAAACAATTTTTAGAGTAGTGTCCTCACTAGATGAGGATGTGAATGCAATGGTGGCCCCTTCACTGCTAGCTAGTGGGCTACTGGGTGGTTGGCGCTTTCTGTTTCTTGGCTACAACATTGATGGACTGGTGTCCTCACCAACTACCCAAATACTTAAATTAACTCAACAAGAATGTTGTCAACTATCTTGGCTCTATCTATGCAACCGGTTGTAATCTTGCCCACTTGTTTGGAGGCACCCATGTGTGAATAACATCCAAGAATATCCCAATGACATGTTGGCTCATGTAGAAATCCTTGTGGCGAAGAGTGAGGAAATCGTGGATTCTTTTTTATAGTTCCCTTGCCAAATTATTCTTTCTCCTCATGTTTAGGTTGATCATAAATTCAAGCATCTAGAAAGCGACATCTAATACTGTTTCACACCCATTAAATAAAACTCAAATAAATCCAATATGCATTTCCATTTAGGTGTGGAGAGAAAGTTCTTCAACCCCTTGTTCCCTCTTGAACTTTGTATTCTTTCCTTCTCTTTTGGCGTCAAGTATTGTCAGCACACCCACAAAATAAACAACTCATTTTTTGTGCTCACCTTCTTGGGCTTCCCTACATATTGTCTGGTAAACAAAATACCCAACACCATAGTAAAGTATGAGGGCTGATAAGAAATGGTCATGTTGAAACCATTATAGTTAATTATGGATTCCCTCTTCCCTCAATTATAGCATACCACCATAGCATGCAAGTGGGGCTCAAATTATTTGGAATTAAAGAAAGGTAATTGTACAACTTTGTCCACAAATGCATTACAGAGTGTGTGCTTCAGGATATTATTGTCCTTCATATTTAGCCACCAGCTTCTACATTCATTGTCTATCAGTCTCGCCCATGTGATATAATCCACTGTGATTAGGTTGTCCTTCTACTTTCCTCCTACAATTTGAGGTTTGGCATGCTTCTTGCCTTTCATACTACTTGCCATGATTGTAACTGATGTCTCACCTTTGTCCTTCTCAGCTTTAGTTTTTGGCACTTTGTTAAAATAAATACTTCTTGATAGATTCCCAAAACTCATCTCCACCATATAATTTTCTTTCCTCTTACACTCATTTCGTTCACTTCCTTCTTCATTGTACAACCACTCTAGTTTTTTCCCACATCCCCCTTTGTTTTCCTCGTACAACCTATAGGGGATATATCTTGGTACGAAGTACCTACCTTGTATGGACTAAATCCTCTCTCTATCTCTCTCTCTCTCTCTCTCCCTCCCTCTCCATATAGCTTGTCTACTTTGTCCTACAATGTTGAATCATGTGGCCTAAAGTCTCTTATTTTATCATACAAATCATCTTCTACACCATACAGTGTTGGTTGATAGTGCATCCCATAAGATTTCCTATGTATGTCATTATACAATAACCTCCTCCTATCGTTGTACAAATTGTCTCCTACATATGACTTTGCAACTTTGTTCTTTCTGTATGAAACGGTTTCTTTGTTCATGTCATATAGCTAGGGAATGTGATCATGCTTGTTGACTTCCTTCTCATTGTACAACCTGCTAACTTCCTCATACAACTCCACCTTGTGATACAGTCTAATTTCTTTGGTATTTTTTTCTTCATTGTAGATTCAAGTGATTATCTTATTAAAGTATGGACCTTGTGTCTCCTTGCCCTCATCAAGTTTAATTTTGGTAGTTGCACTCGTGGTGGCAAGAAATAACTCCATGGAGTTACTTTATAAGATTTTTGTTTTAATTTTCAGACACATAAATTTTTTCCTTTGTCTTATTTTCTCTCTCCATTCCACGCCATTTTTATTTTCTTTTTCATTGTTTCTGTAAAAATAATATTTTGACCAAATTTTTTTCTCCATACTTTTCCTGACCTTATTCTTTTCATTTTTTTCTTTTTTTAGCTTTATCACTTCGTAATAATTTTTGCCATTTAATTTTTTTAATTTTTTACAAACTTTACTTTTCTTCTCTTCTATCTTTTTCTTTTTGGTCTCTTTGTCATCTTCATTGTCAATTTTTCTTTTCATCCCCCTAGCCCCATCCCGAGGTCTCACCTTGACCTTGGATGCATACTACCACCAACACATACCCAATGATCGCTTGTAGCATTCATGTTCACAAGTGCTAAGATACTCTAATTCAAAAAAAATTGTCTAACAAGGGTGTAGGTATAATACCTTTATAGTGCCCATCGATTTATTGACCTTTGTACTATTGGTACTAGGTTGTGTCTTCTCCATTGGCCTCTAGTGACCATGTTGGGTTCGGGAGAACTTCCTAGAGTGAGTTTTATGTGGGTAATGACGAGGGTTATTGACCACTTTCGATGCAATCCTCACCTAAAACTTTAGGGATCTCTCAAGAATTAGAATAGATTCTCAGACCAGGTTTTCTATCTTTGTCCAAAAACCAACCATGTTCTTCTCCAGAGTGTAGGTGTACGGAAGAAGGAATTGGTCAAGTGTTTATGGATCCAAGGGACTGCCATTGCTTTCTACCTAATCTTTCCTCAACCATTTGTTGTTCCCCGCTCTTCACCCAATCCTCCTTGGGTGTAAATGGTTTGTCTACTACAACAAAATCTTCCTCCAACACATCATTTCTCCCTATAGTCTAATCTTCTTGGGTTGCATGCCCCATCATGTTGATTGCTACAATGGGCCCCCTTTGTTCCTAATAGAGTTTAACTTTAGAGTTGTTGATAGGGTCTTAGATTGGTTTTTCATCCAAGGTTGCTAGTTTAATTACACCATTCTCGCCAACCTCTCAAACTTTATATGGCCCAACCTACAAACTTTTAACTTCCTAAGATTGATTTCATAATGTCCATTATATTTTAAAACCAACTATCCTGACTGAAAGTTCATTTTCTAGAGTTGCTTGTCATTCCATGACTTTCATTGATATTGCACAACCTTCATGGCCCATTATGCCATCACTCTCTGCTCATCCAACTTGTTGAGGGAAAGGAAGCATTCCTTCAAGCTCTCCATATCTTTGAGGCAATTTTTGATAGTATTGTGCAAACTCAACACCATATACTTAGTCACGACCATTGCCTCATGTTTGTACATCAATTAGAATGGGGTATGTCTCATTGCCACTTTGTACGTCATATAGTATGCTCATGGTACTATCAAGATTCTTTCCTTCAAATATTCATCCTCCATGCCACATGAATTATATACTACAAATACCAACACTTTGTTGATTTCATTTGACCATTGGCTCGCATATAGTATAGACTTGAGAGGATATGAAAAATATTAAACTCTATTATCATCAATCGGATGACATGGTTGACAAAGTGCACCCCTCTGTCACTTGTGACTTGGATTGGGATGCCAAATCTTGTTACTATATGTTCATATATAAACAATGTTGTATTGATGGCAGTGTTGTCAAGGAGATCTCTCACCTCCCCCAATTTCATGAGGCATTTTATGACTAACACAATGTATCTTCACCTATGTGTTTGACTCACCTTCAGTAGTATGATGAAACCCAAACCCAAACCCTACCTCTTAAAGAGTTCTTGGGTCTGCAAAGGAAATAGTGGCATGAAGTCTCTCTTTAGGGGTTTGTCATCTCGGTGGTAGGTGTTGCATTAGACAACCCATTCTCATGCATTTGTATGTAGTGTTGGCCACCATAGTCTTGCTAGTAAGAGTTTACGTGTGGTATAATTTGGTCACATGTGGTCTCCATCCAAATCTTCATGTGGCTCTTTCAACACTCCGGAATCTCCTCCTACATGACACATCTTTGTAGCATGTGGTCAAGAACCATTTTGTATAGAAACTCAATGATGAGTTGGAAGATTTTGTTCTTGAGAGCCAACTTACTTCTTTGGCTTCAAGGAATTTCTCTCAAGAAGGTAGAAGTGGACAAGTAATCCCCAATGTTTTCGTACCATGATGACAATACGATAATTTGGAATAGATGAGCATCCAGGAAATCCTCATTCACCCTATCGGGTGGCTCTTCCAACTTGATGTGTGACAACTGGTCAATAATAATTTTGAATGTGAACTCTTGCAGTAGAAGCAACCACCTACTCATTCACCCTTGAATGATGGGTTTGTTCACAAGGTTCATTAGGGATTGGTGGTCCACATAGAATGTGAAGGATGTAGCTTGCAGGTAAAGACAAAACTTCTAGACAAATTACATCATGCCTAGTGCCTCTCTCTCAGTTGTACTATAGTTCATTTCATTCTTGGAGAGTAGTTGATTGACAAAGAATACTGAGTGGTCCAGTCCTTGTATACCCTCGTGTGCCAATGTAGCCACAATTGTATAGTTGGAAGCATCCACATGCACATGGAACTCCTTGTTCTAGTTAAGGTAGGCCAAGATAGGTGCACTATCCAATCTTGACTTCAATTCATTGAACACCTTGTCCTGCTCATCTCCCACATGAATGGTTGCCCATTCCTCA
This sequence comes from Cryptomeria japonica, assembly GCF_030272615.1. NCBI lineage: Eukaryota > Viridiplantae > Streptophyta > Pinopsida > Cupressales > Cupressaceae > Cryptomeria > Cryptomeria japonica. Next base: position 436,421,861 of record NC_081409.1, read on the forward strand.
TCAACATGTCAAGGTGATAAGATATCTGGGAAAAGTTCTTTACAAATCTATGGTAGTAGCCAACATTCCTGAGGAATAATTTCACTCCCATTATGTTCTTTGGGGCCTCCATTTGTATGATGACCCCTACCTTGTCAGGGTTTGTCTTCTATCCTTCCTTACAGACTATGTGGCCAACAAACTTACCACGAGGCACCATAAATCAATATTTTATAGGGTTTAGTGCTAGCCTGGCCCTCTAACACCTCTCCATGTATTATTTCAATGTTGTCAGGTACTACCCACTATATATAGGTCAGTCATCTAGAAATGCCTTGAGGTTCCCCACTGACATCTTGTCAAATATGTGTAGGATGATGTGTTTCAAAGTAGTCAGGGCATTGCACAAGATGAATGGCATTTTGTTGTATACGTACACCCCATCCTCTACCACAAAGGTATTTTTCACATTTTCCTCCTCGGTGATTCTTATATGGTTGTACCCCAAGAATTCATCCATAAATGAATATATTTCATGGCCAACAACCTCATCCAATATGGTGTATGTGAATAGTAATGGGAAGGGGTCTTTGATTGTTACTACATTCAGGCATCTAAAGTCCACATAGATCCTGATCTAGTTTGCTTCCTTCTTCAGGGATATCATAATTGGCAAGACCCACTCACTCATTTCTACCTTGAATATTATGCCAACCTCTAATATCTTCTCAATCTCCTCATGTACCTTGCAACATTGTTTTTGTTCATCCAATAGGGTCTCTTTCATATGGGTTGTGCACTCAATTTGAGGGAGATTATGTATATGCATAGCTTCAGTGGTATCCACTTCAGGTCCTTGTATGTCTAGGAAAAGGTGTCTTGTATTCCATGAATATCTTGGATGCAACTACCTTTTGTATGGGTCCCAATCGTCACCGACCAAAATGACTTTCAAGTTGTCTTCATCACCAAGGTTTAGCTTCTTCACACTCAACTCTTCATATTTTATTATCTTCTCTTTCAAAGAGATGAGCAAGTGTATCATCCAATCACGTCACTCTGCCCTTGTACTCATATTTTTGGGGAAAGGTAGCACTCTCTGCACCTTAGTCACCTTCCTCAATCTCCCTAATTTTTAGCATGTTGCATTCAGGGTGGAATACTTGATATATTCCATTTTCCAGTGGAATAAACTATTCAAGGAGTTTGTTTCAACTTCAGGGATTTCTTCCAATTCGATCACCCCTTCATCATTAGGTTCCATGCCTTTCCTCCTTTCAACCATTCCCAGATCCTAACCTTCAGACTCTTATTTGGATGATACCAATTCCTCACTCATTGACTGATTCCTCAAGTCGATGACATACTTCCTTCCTTCTCTCTCAAATGAGAGTGTCTTCAGCTTCCATTTGTGGTTCGCCTTGGAAATTATCAGCCAACCTCTCTCGAGGAGTGCATCATATGCCTTATTTTATAGTGGAATGAGTACAAAGTCCAATAAAAAGTATTGCATCCCAATTGTTACTTTTTGTGCCATCAACGTTCCCAATGGCTTAATGCCATGTTGTTCAGCATCCATCAAGTGAAAGTTTGGTGGCTAGAGAGTTGGCTTTCCAAGGCACTTCCAAGTGTCCTCTAGCAGTACACTAACTCTCGAGCCTCTATTGACAATGGTATTTGTGAGCTTACACCCTATTATTTCCATCTTGAAAATGAACAACTTCCTCGGGCAATGCTCACCATCAATAATATTAGGTTGTTGGCCAAGTTCCCTTCACATGATGGTTTCATCGTCAATTCCTCCTGAGCTTGCATTCGTTTCTCACCAAAGTGTCTTCACCAACTATGTTAGTGATTGCTATCTTCAATTATGGCATAGTTTGTAGAAGGTATGGTACCTTTACAAGTATTATTATTTGCAACACTTGTCATACATTTTCTTTTTAGATTTTGACCTCAATGGAGTATTGGTAGCTTCGTTCGAGGTTCTTCTTTCATCTGTCATTTCTTGTTTCACATCAACTTTGTTTCAAAGTCTCTCCTTCTATGTATGAGGATATAGGTATACTACCTTGTTTGTTTGCAAATTGGTCATTGCCAACATAGTTACCCCCTTTTTGCTTCAAGCAATCAACATCTTCATGGTTCCTGAGTTGACATCATTTGCATAACATGCTTGAATTGCTCTGACTGCTTTGGAACTCTTAGGCAAAGTGACCCCATTCATTGCATTTTTGACACTAGATGATGGGTCTCCCCTTCACATCATATTGTATTTTTCTTCTTAGGCCACTATTATTACTATTATTATTATTATTGTAGTAGTTTGCTCACCTATTAAGTATCTGCCAAGTGATGCATTGGAATTGGAAAGTGATTTGGTGGTGTACTAGTCAATGAGATTATTTTTGTATGACCTTCTACTTTACAGTTGGTGCACCACATTTATTTGTTTTCCTTGGGACTTTATTTCTCCGCCTTGAACTTCATCATGAACAGCATGTCCTTTCTCAAGGATTGTACTATTTTTTATTCATTTTCATTATTGTTGTCCTCTACACTCTCGTTGTCTCTTCCTTCTTTCCTCATGATGTTTTTTTTCACTTTCAATGTCTATCATCTGATTATAAGCCATGAGGGCCTCACTGGCTAGACAATATATACCACGTGCATTCATATTGGGGGGTTTATTATCCCAAAAATGAGGGTACAATATATTGCCTATTGGTGTAAATAGGGGATTTTTTAATTCGGGCTATGAAAAATACAATATTTGGAAAAAATAGGGGGCTTTTAATTCAGGCTATGTATTGGAGGGGTGACAAAAAATGAGTTTAAGGCAATATATTTTTGAAAATAGGGGGATTCTTTAGTATGCCATGACACGGGTGCTATAACCCAGGTTCACTAAGTGAATCCCCCATGTTATAAGCATCAACATACGAGGAAAAAGGTACAACATTCATTTTCTTCCTCGATGAGGAAAATAGTGTTAGAAATACTCATCTAAGTTATCATTGATGTCAATCTCGGTAATCTGAATTGCTCTAGATAGGGTGAAGAACAGTATGTATTAATGTGATAGATAGGTATGTGTGAGGTAGGAATTAGGCATAAGGTTCATAAAACATAAAATCCAATCACAAAACTAAATGATATGAAATTGTCCTAACACATTCAATGAAAGCATAGAAACAAAGAACTAAAATGAAATGCAAACCAAATAAGAGTGCTCCTTCCATGTTATTCCATTATTCTTCTTTCTCCTTCAAATTATGTGTGGATCTCACCTACAAAGAAAGTGCAATGCAAGCAAGATGATACCAAAAGTAAATTGAAAATGACAGTGTAAGGATACTCAAAACATGGTTGTTAAAAATGAGCAATGAGAGCTCAATTTATAAATAAATTGGGATTGATTGGATGGCTAAGATTGATTTGGAACTGAATTAATCAATGAACGAGATTAAATGAGATGACTTGTTAAGTGAGGATAAAAAGGAAATTTCTAATGTTGAGGAAGAAATAGAAATGAAAAGAGTTAAGTGAAAATGAACATTGGAAACATCTATTTTCCCTAAAATATGCCAAAATGAAAGTGGAGGAAAAGACTAGTGGTGAATTAGTAAGTGGAAGAGATAAGTGCAAATGAAAATTTTAAAATGGAAGAGTTAAGTGGGAATAGAAATTAGAAAGTGCAAGAGTTACATGGTAATTAAATAAATTAAAAATAATTATTTAATTATGAAGAATAATTGGCTTAGAATAAAGGGATTAAATAATTCGAAGAAGAATAGTTAGGATTAGTTGATTAAGATCAAGATTAGTTGATTAGAAAGAGACAATGATGAATAATAATTAAATAATGAAGATTATTTAATTAATGGTTTAGAAGAACAATAATTAAAAAATTTAGAATTATTTAACTATAGGAATTAGAAGAAGAATATTAGCAGTAATTAAATAATTAAAATTATTTAATCAGTTTAGAAAAAAAAGATTAGTGAAAAGTGTCATCGAAGACTTAGGACAATTTTTAGTGTCTACAATATGTATGTTTCTATGGATGTTGTTGTTGATGTTGTAGTCTTTTATTGCTCTAGAATTATGTATTGGCAATATGAGAATATGTGCATCTAGATGTGAGAGTTTTGGTGTTGGTCGTGGCATTTTATTATGTGCTCTAGAAGTCATTCTCTGGCTGTTATGCTCTAGTTGTATGTTCGAAGTATGCAGTAATGAGAAAATTCTTGTGGTTTGGTTCCCTCTGGTTATTTTGATTTTTGGTGATACTCGTCTTGTCTCGAATCTTGCATTGTTGACTTGGATCGAGATTATTGCCCTCGGTCTTAGCTATGCTAGATATCTTTGTCCATTTTCGTGGACGTTCTGCCTTGTGCTCCAATGATTGCGGCATTCAGTTAGCATGTTGTTAGCACTTTGAGGATATGTTTATTTCAGGCTTGGCCAACATTGAAAGTTGATGTTTTGATCTAACGATTGCAGGGCGTATCTTGACCATTGAAATGTTCCTTTGGAGAAATGTTTTTGAGGTTGATCTGATGTATATTTCTAATTGACACACATATATGTAACATCTCTTGATTAAAAAATATATACACATATACATATCAATGTAGTGAGTGAATAAGAGAGTATGAGAAGGATATATTGCAAAGGAGACAACAAGCATGAGCGAAGGATAAAGTGGTAAGCGACGGTGCAAGAAAGTCGATTTAGTGTGAGCCGATTGGTGTAGTTAGATAGTGAAATGTTTTGCGGAGGTTCTTAATCAGATCTATTGCAAGCAGTTAGTGTATCGTCGGAGCTTTCACTGGAACTGATTCCATGCATGTGTAGATGCAAATTTCTTAGTTCACCTTATTTTAGTAGTAAGTCATTGTATCAGAGAAATAAGCTCTCCGGGCAGTGAGCCTATTTTGTAATCCCATATAACTAGTTATATTATCTTGAGAGTTAACCCTCTCTATGGTTTTTCCCTTGTTGGGTTTTCCAAGTATAAAAATCTGGTCTCTTGTGTGGCTGAGTTATGTTGTGGAATTTTTTTCTATTTTCCTTTCAAGGATAATTAAGATTAAATTAAGCTTCAGATCATCAGAATACTTGTTTCAGTTTTATTATACTGAGGAATACCGATTCACCCCCCCTCTCAGCATTTTGATTTGTTCAACAATTGGTATCAAAGCTTGGTCCCTTATTGCTAGCTTAACCACTTGAGGGAGATCTTGATTTGAATAGATGGCTCCTATGGAAATGGATGAAGAATATCAGTTGGATGAAGAATTGAAGACAATACTTGAAGATCTTGAAAGCGTTGAATCTAAGAATAAAGAATTGAAAGAGAATGTGAAGGTAGCGAATGAATGTGTGAAGAAACTAAGAGATAAAATCTGGAAGTTCAAAGCAAGACATCAAGAGATTAACAAGGAATTGAAGCAAGGGAATGAGACTACTATGAACTTAAAATTGCAGATAGAAGAAAGCAAGAAACTGGAAGAAAGATTGAAGAGAGCAGTTAATCTGAAGGCTGAAGAAAATAGAAAGTTAGAGCAAGAATTGTAGAAGCTGAAATTAGAAGCAAGAATTGGTGAAAGTAGTGGGTTATCAAATCAGTTGTTGTAAATGGAGAAATCTCACAAGGATAAGAAAGGATTAGGATTTACTGGTGATTGTTCAAAAGACAAAGGTAAAGGGAAAGAAAATATGGAGATTAAAAAGATTGAAGTTGCAAAGAAAGTCCAGAATCCCGGACATGCTACACATAGACCTCCGATTCGACAACCTAATGCTCAAAGGTACTCAGTATTTAATGGCTATTATTTTCAATGTAATTATTTTCGACACAAAGTTGTAGAATGTAGAAGAAATGTAAATCAGAATATTCGGTTCAAATGTGGAAATTTTGGACACAAGGCTAATAACTGCAAGAATCAAGTATGAGCACAGTTATAGATCATTTGTGAATAGAATGAATGGATCACATATTCCCTTTCAAGTTTATTATCGCATATGCTATAAATTTGGTCATAAAGCTAATCAATGCAGATCTAGAGAAAATTCAGTAAATTCAGGAGAGGAATGTAATGTGGTACAACTGCAACAAGTATGGACATTTTGCTAACAAATGCAGGAATGTGGCTCTGGTGAAATCAAATGAAGTTAAGAAGAATAATGTGATGGTCTAGAAAAGGAAAGAAACAACTAAATATATTTCAAAGACAAATATATTTATACCCCCTCAAGTGAAAAAGAAGCTTTTGGTAGATTATGATTATAGTTGTATGCCTCGTTGGATTGCACATTTTGAATTGTAAAAATCGGTTGACATCACTATGAATATATAGTCTTTGGTGGCGAAACCATAGGCATACTGAACAAGGTAAATATCTAATTTTTGGGTCAATCTATACATCGTGTGTTGAAGAAATTGAGAAGCAGAGCATTTGAGAAGCAAAAGGAGATTTAGAGCTAAGTTCGCACAAAAAGGTATTTTCCGTATCTTTTCTTATGGATTCTAAGAAGTTGACTATTCGGAAAAGTGAGGCTATTCGTTTGGATGAATATAATCATGAGAAAATTAGGAAATTGGGAAATTCCTTGCCAAATGAAGGTAAGTAGGAAATCGGGAATTTAGAGCATAAAGGTTTAGACTTTTGGAACAAATTCACTTGGCTTGAAAATGAAGACATGATAAAGTTTCTCTTGAATTGCATTATGGATGATCATATAATTTTGGACAAGCCCTACTAGATTTTGAAAGAATCTATTTTTGTTATTTCTAGTTTTTGTGAAAATGGACCCCTTCTGGTGAAGAAATCAATCAAGAAAAAAGAAGTTGAAACCCTAACTAGCATCACGGGTGATCAATGGGCACTAATAATTGATACCATCATTGATCATGTCATTAGGTATGTGGCATATGGAATCTCTTATAAAATCTATTTCAAAGATAGAGAAGGTTCTACTTCAGCCATTGTTGTATACATTGCACATCAGATGGTAAGAGACGATAAGAACTTTGATTTATGTGAATTGTTGAGAACACAGTTAGCAGAAAATATCAAAATGACAAAAGATCAGGGTTATCCTTTCCAGTTTGGTTCCTTGATTATATGTTTGATGCTTTACTTCACAAAGTCATTACCCTTGAAAGAAAATATTCCATGAAAATGGAATATTTTTGTTGGAAAATAAATTTTCAGATATTTAGCCTGTTTGAAAATAAAAGAGGTCTGCGAAGAATATTTCACAAATGTTTAGAAAAGGTCCCTTTCTAGTCAAATTCACAGTTATGTTAGTAATCCTAAAGGAAGTTCCTCCAGAAGTAAAAGTTCAAAAAGGAAATGTGTGGTGCCTCCTTTGGAATCAATGAAGAAGGCGAAAAGTGAAGTTGAACATGAGATCATTTCTTTGGTTGATCCGGAATCATTTGTTGTGGTTGAGGGTAAGTATGTTGTTGCTAAAAGAAAAGATGAGAAAGATGATCCATGCAGTGTTGATAACATCCTAAGTGTGCTAAAGGAAGATGTAGGATTAAAAAAGGTTAGAGAATTATGGCTTGAGCAACCATCTTATAATCAAGATCAAATTGAGGAAATTCTAGTTGAATATTTGCTCTAGAACAATATCTCTCTAGACAATATTGTTGAAGTAGTCACCGGTTAGGAGGGACCTCAAAGAGATCAGTCCAGATCGGTTAGCAAGAGTAAACACAACGGAAATGCATAGACATGATGGAGGAAATGCAGAACAAATTGAATTATAACATGAAAATTGTGTTAGGTCCCGGAGGCAACTGGGAGGGGGGGTGAATCAGTTGTCAAATAAATTCAAACCAAAGCAAATTAACCAACTTATTGCTTAATACCGGTAAACCAGTCTTTTATACTGGTAGACAGTTTTATCAGTTAATTGCAATACTAGTAAATATTAATGCATGAAACAAAAAGACAAAGTCATCGACAACACTTAACACCAATATTTGTACGTGGAAACCCTGTAAGGGGAAAAACCACGGTGGGAAACCTTACCCACAATCAGATGATAATACTGTAGATAGTAAGTGTATACAAATGGGGTCTACACATGCAGAAAGGCCAAGTGCCTAAAGTTCACTGCTCAAACACAAAATAGGAGTCACACTGACTACAATTGGATGGTTAAATCCAATAAGAATGTACTGCTCAAAATAGCATCTTCATATGCTGGATTCAATACCGGTGTAGTTCTGATATGCTTTCAAAAAAACCTTGCTTCACCTTCAAATGATGTCTGCGTGTATAGCTCTGCTTATTCTCGCATATACCTTCTCACAATTCTTCTTCGCTTCCACACACGATCTTACAAATAAGATTTAACATTTATATCATAACCTAGGACCAATTTTAGTAGGTCAGCTCTAAAAGATATTACAATAAAATCAATTTACAAATAAATTAATGCCTAATGCAATAACTGATTCAACATGTTGGCTTAATGCATTTACAACAATAATAAATCATCTCCATAGCGTGCCATGCTGGTCTGGAAAAGATAAACCTGTCGGTGTATAGCCTAGACCTATTTGCCGGTAACAGCAAATATGCAAATACGAATATGCCAATAATCAAATCTCCAAGACAAAGTGTCAAAATGATGTCTTCGACATAACCAAGTGTTTTCCATGCCATTCCAAGTGTCGGTGATCATTATATCCTACCGGTGTACCAGATATTGGTGACTGTGCATGAGTCATTTGCTTGCCGGTGAATGTTGTTGATTCTCCAAAGTGCCAGAGTTGATAAGTGTTAGTAGGTGTTGACATCAATGACAAAACCATACCAAAATACCAACAAATTGATTACAACCAACTAGTAAAAACCGGGTTACAGAAACCAGCTCACAGGCCTGCTAAAACATGCTCAAAGTATAGAATAGGTCACAACTAGGACCTCAAATCTCAAGATCTATCTTATATGCTTAGTCTCACTTATTGATTACATTCTAATGCTCTATTATGATTATTTATATGATCCAAGGGAATCCAGTCAGCCCAAAAAGGATCAAAACCCGAAGAACAACACCTAACGTGTAAAACCAACAAGGTCGGCCTTCGCCAAAGAAATTCCTCCAGAAAATCCAAGGATGAGGAGTAGATCATGAGAAAATTTTGGCCACATACCAAGGAACATCAGAATCAACACTCAAGGCTCCACAACATATGGAAAAGATCTAGTATATCACAAATGCAAATATGTCCAGGCAACCGGTAACAGGAAACTATCAACCGGTAACAGGAAATTGTCTCGAAAACTAGTAATGATAACTTACCGAAAAAATTATCCAAATGCTCCATGGTTTGGAAATAAGAAAGATGATGAAGTCTCAAAGATAAAAATCCAACTCCACGAGTTCCAGTGAGCCAAATCTAGGACACACAAAAAGAAATGTTGAAATTACAAACAAAAAGGAAAATATTTTTGGTTGATGCAAGATTGCTATGAACCAGGGATGCTCCTACATCAGACATCCGGGGTTGTTGAAAAAGTGAGTCTCTCACTTTGTCAGGGTCATATGAAAACCAAGGGGGTCTACCTCTTCCTAAGAGATCCAAGATGGATCTTCAACTGGTATGTCCTTCCACTTCACAAGATACTCCTTATACTGATTGTTTTGGGTACTACGCCCAATCCTACTATCCAAAATGTCTTCAATCTGGTTTGGTTCCTTCTGGGGCAACTATTTCTCCAAGTCTGCAATACTATTCTCACTGAATTTTGGTTCATGATACTCATGAAGATTTGCAATGTTAAACACAGGTGAAATACTTAGACTATCTAGTAACTCAACTTCATATGCATTCCCAAAACTGAACTTTCTCAAACAACAACAAGGTCCAAACTTTCTCATCTGCAATTTGTTATAAGTTCCAATCGAGAATCTTTCTTTTGTCAGATACACCATCACTTCATCGGCAACTTCAAATTCCTTATGTCTCTTCTTCTCATCTTCCTTCTCCTTATACTTGTTGTTCATATCCTCCAAACATTGCTTAACTTGAATATGTAAGTCCTACATGTGATCTGCAAATTCTTCTGCTCCTGAACTTTTCGGCCTTCACTGCTAATATCTCTTAATTCTGATATACCTCTAGGATGCACTCTAGTAACAATCTCAAAAGGTGTTCTTTCGGTACTCATCTTTACTGAATTATTGTAGGCAAACTCTTCATGTGCAAGAATCAAATCCCAACTTTTGGTTTTGTCTCCAACCAAACATCTCAACAAATTTCCCAAGCTTCGGTTAACTACTTATGTCTGTCCATCAGTATGTGGATGCAAAGTAGAACTGAACTTCAAATCTATTTTCATCTTCTTCCAAAGTGTTCTCCAAAAATATCCAACAAACTTAGTGTCTCTGTCTGAAACTATGATCCTAGGTAACCCATGCAATCTCACCACTTCCTTGAAAAATAGGTCTGCTACATGTAATGCATCTGATGTCTTCTTACAAGGTATGAAATGAGACATCTTCGAGAATCTATCCACTACCACAAATATAGAATCATTCCCTCTCAGTGTTTTAGGCAATCCAAGTATGAAATCCATGCTTATATCCTCCCAAGGTCTTACCAGTACTATCAAAGGTTTATACAATCCCACATTCTGACTACTACCCTTTACAACTTGACAAACTCTACAACTTTGCACATATTTCCTAGCGTCCTTATGAATTTGGGGCCAAAAGTACTACTCACTCACCAATGTTATTGTTTTGTCAATACAAAACTAATCCTCCACTGTGTTTCTCCTTTTATCGGATTCTCCCTCATAGAACTCTTAGGTATGCACAACTAAACTCCTCTAAATAACATCCCATCCTAAATGAATTAATCCAACCACTTGCTTCTATCTATCATAACCGGTTCTCTACATTCTCTCTAAGGTTCTGCAAAATCTGGATCATCATCATACAAGGTCTTCAATTCCTCAAATACTAATACTGTCACTCTCATCTTTGTCAGCAAATTCCTTCTCCTACTCAGTGCACCAACAACTTTGTTAGATTTCCCACTTCTATGCTTCAACACAAAGGTATAGCTCTACGAAAATTCTACCCATCTCATATGTCTCTGATTCAACTTACTTTGACTATTCAAATACTACAAAGCTTGATGATCCATAGACAACACAAACTCCTTAGGTAACAAGTAATGTTTCCACTTCTTCAAGGCTTGAACTATGGCATAAAACTCTTGAACATACACCGAATATCTCCTCCAAGGATCATATAATTTCTCACTGAAATAAGCTATTGTTCTCCCTTCTTGACTCAATACTTCTCCTATTGTTATTCCACTGCATCACAATCCACTTGGAATACTTTATTGAAATCTGGTAAAGCTAACACAGGATGCTCAGTCACTTTCCTTTTCAATAGCTCAAAAATTTTGTTTGCTCTGGTGGTCCACTTGAATTCCTTTCGATCTCCCCTCATGGTCTCAGTCATAGGGTTACAAACTGAACTAAAATTTCTGATGAACATTCGGTAGAAACTAGCCAATCCATGAAATGATCTTACCTCTCCAATGCTTTCCAGTGTAGGCCACTCAACAATTGCTTTTACTTTCTCAGGGTCCATCTTCAAACCATCCTTAGATATCACAAATCCCAAATAGACTAACTCATCCTTCATGAAAGTACACTTCTTAATATTTATTAGCAACTTTTCTTCTCTCAACCTATGCAAAACTTGTCTCAAATGCAACAAATGCTCCTCCTTTATCTTACTGAAAATCAAAATGTCATCCAAATATACAATAACAAACTTACCCAAGAATTTTTGCAATACCTCATTCATCAGCCTCATGAAAGTACTTGGTGCATTAGTTAACCCAAAAGGCATTACCAACCATTCATACAGTCCATTTGTCTTGAATGTTGTCTTCCACTCATCTCCTTCCCTGATCCTGATCTGATGATATTCACTCTTCAAATAAATCTTTGTAAAGTATTTGGCTCTGCTCAAACAGTCCATTATGTCATCCATCCTAGGCAAAGGAAACTGGTATTTCACTGTGATTTTGTCTATTGCTCTGGAATTAGTACATATTCTCCACTCTCCATTCTTCTTAGTTGCTAATACTATTGGTACTACACAAGGGCTCAGAATTTCTCTGATGAAACCTTTCTTCAATAGCTCATGCACTTGTCTATTCAGCTCTTCATTCTCTATCGGTGTCATCCAATGTGCAGCTTTGTTAGGCAAACTAGCTTCGGGAACTAGGTCTATGCAATGACTGATACTTCTCATAGGTGGAAATACATCAAGAACATTATCTAAAATGATGTCTTCATATTCTGTCAGCAAATCTTTTATCTCTTCCGGTTGTTCCTCTTCATGCTCTAGATTCTCGGTCTTCCTAAGAATTAAGGCAAAGCACACATTCTCATGTCTAAATCCATCCAGGAATTTCCTTCCATATACCAAACAAATTCTAGCATTCGTACACACTTCGCTCTTCAAAGGTTCCTCCAAGGGCAACAAGGTTTGATTCATCCCATTGGCCACAATAGTGTATGTATTCTTCCTCCCATCATGTATTGTCTATCTATCAAACTGCCAAGGTCTACCCAACAAAAGATGACAAATATCCATAGGCATAATATCACACAAGACTTCATCATGATAGTTCCCAAATTTCAATTTCACCAAACATTGCTCACTTTTTAACAACTTATCTTCATCCTGAATCCATGCTATCTGATAAGGATTAGGGTGTTTCAATCTTTCCAAATTCAACTTATTCACCATCTCTTCTAAAACAAGATTATCTGAACTACCACTATCAATAATAACTTAACAACACTTATCAGATACCTTACATCTGGTCTTGAGAAAATTCTTCCTCTGCAAGGGCTCTTCATCTCTCCCGGTATGACACAAAGCTCTCCTCATCATCAACAGTTCTTCATCTTCCGATTTATTGTCTAATCAAGTGGGGTTTTCTTTCACCACCGCTGCTCTTCTGGTATTCTCTATCTTCTTACACTCAAAAGAATGATGTCCTTCTCTTCCACACTTAAAGCAAGTTCCTCTAAACACTCTCTTGTCTTATCTTCCAAAATTCTCATTCTGGTAGCCATCTGATTCTCTCTTCCGATATAAATTTCTATCATCTTTCTGATATGAATTACCTGTTAGGATTCCCACAGATACTGAGAGCGGGGGGGGTGAATCAGTATCTAACCAGTAATTAGATTTTCTTAACTTAAAACATGTAGAACATATTAATGCAGTATACCGGTAAACAAAAAGTAATGCAATAAACAGAGACAAAAGCAACCACATGAAAAACACACCATAACACAATAGTTTAATGAGGAAACCCGGTATGGGAATAACCTCGGTGGGATTTGTGACCCACAATATTCACTTACTGGCCAATAAGAGAATATTACTAGTACAAGAGGGGCCTACACATGTAGGAAGGCCAAGTGCCTAGAGCTCACTGCTCAATTACAAAATGGGAAGTCTCACTGACTTACAAAATGGATTATATAAATCCAATGTCTTGTACTGCTTCAAAATAGCATCTACTATGCTAGATCCAGTACCAGTTTATAGCTCTGCTTCTTACATAAATCCTTAACCTATAATTTGCATAATAGGTCTGCCTTATTTCACCTAATTAGATTCCTCCATGGTTACATAATTGTTCTACAATGATCTCTTATATATATGAGTCATTTTACAATTTGCCAAGTCGGCTTACAATGATTTTTCAATAATAAACAAAATAAATTACAAACAAAATTCATGTCGGCTTTTGTGCCGATATGCTTCCTTTCACTGTCGGTGTCGATGGTCTGTGTGCCGGTGTAGAAACTGACTTTGCTGGTGCTGGTGGATTTCCTTGCCGATGTCGTAGGATTGTAAGGTTTCCATCAATGACAAAACCTTCAATCACTTACAATGTCTCATTGGAGTGTGCATTTGCCAACAATCTCCCCCTTTGGCATTGATGGCAACACTCATGAGAAAAATTCAAAAGTGTATCCAAAAATTGTTACCAAAAATGTGTGCTCCCCCTGGGCAGATGATCCCTAAGTTATGGATTTTTCTCATACCACTACTCCCCCTTTGGCATCAATGACAAAGGTTGTCAAGGTGTCAATAGAGTGTAGTTTCCTGTTTCAACCTTGTAACCGGTTGGTTACAATCTGAAAAAGATCTGCCAAAACTAGATTCAAGCTCTCAATGAACTTGTTACTGTCTTTTATTGTGGCCTTTGTCCTCTGAACTATACCGGTGAGGTGTTGCATTTGCTCTGTCGGTGTTTTCTATCCTTGAATCAGGGCATTAGATATTTATTTCCTTAAGGTGGTGAGGTAGTCCACTTTTGGACTTAGTTTCCATTTAAGATCCTTAGTCTTACCTTCTATTCTTTCCTTTTCGCTTTCCAACTTTAATAGTTCTTCCTCAAAACCTGTTATCTTCTGCTCAAAAACTGATAATGAATCAGATGAGTTAATGAAATTGTCAGCTAGTTGATTTAATTCCTCCTGTATCTTGCTAATCTTTTTGTCTATGTCAACTGTCAAAAAGTTAGTCTTACAAGTATCTTTGTACAAAGTTTTGAATTCCTTTAATGTGCTACATAATTCCGGTAGAAGTGTGTCAAATTGCCTTGTACACTTCTTTATTCCTTCCTCAAGGAATTTGTGTTTTTCCTTCTCTAATCTCTCCTTGAATGCATCCTCTTTTATTTATTCAACTGTCACAGTGTTTTCAGTAATATACTTAGACAAAGTGTCAAGTTGACTCAAAGAATCTTTATTATCTACATTAAATTTTGGAGCTATCATCTTCAAAATTGGAATTGTATCATCTATAGCCTTGTATGCTTGTGAGCTACAATCTATTATTTTCTTTAAGGAGTCCAAAAGAACTTATGTTACATTAGTTGATTTGAATCCTGCAGTTGAAGTGCCAACACTCTGTATCCTGTCGGTGGGGGCAATATCCTTGCTTGTGGTGACCTCTGGTAGGTCAGTTTGTGTTTCCATTTCCTTAAGAAAAGGTTTGTCTTGCTCAGCTGATGCCGGTGGTACTAACTCTGTGTGAACCTGTTGCTGTGATGGAGGCTTTTGCTTTGCTTGTTGTTCTGTGTTACCATCTGCCAATTTACCTTCTGTGTTATCTGTTACCGATGCCTCACTAGCCATATATGTCTTTCCAGTTGTGTCCTTATCTACCACAATGTTAACTTTCTGAGTATCAATGTCAACTGTGTATAACACCTCAGAGTTTGGATTTGTGACCTCTTGTGGTATTTCCATACTCTCATTAGTCGGTTGATCTTTAGTTGTAACTATCGGTGGAGTATTCAGAGGCCGTGGGGATAAGTTATCTTTTATTTTTATGCTCGGAGGTCCACCAACCTTGCCTTTACCCTTATCCTTATCTTTCTGATATACTTTGATAGGTTTAGGATTTCTGTACTCTTCCTGCTTTTCTTTCTCAACAAGGGATATGTCCCATGAATTAGCAGTTTCCTCTACAACCTCATTTACTCTACCAACCATAAGTGCTACATGCCAGTGTATAGTTGAGAATACTGTCTGGTTAGCCTCTGAGATCATATCATCTATCTCATTTGGTGAGTTAACAAGATAAACAGCAAGTAGTTTCTCAATTTTTATTTTCTTGTCAAGCTCTACAACAGCTTGTCTTCTAGCTTCAAGTCTCTTAAACAGTTATGTCGGTAATTCATCTACAACTTGCATCAAAAATTTCTTATAGATATCCAAGTGTAGAATTACACTATTTTCAACTTTCTCCTTGTCATCAACTAATAATGTATCATATAATTTGTTGATGTTTTTCAGTTGTCCATCCTTTGTTATTTCATCTAGTAGTTTGTCAATTGGAGCAATATTTTGTTGAGTCTTTTTCTTTGGTGTTAACTTTTTCTTCTTTGGAGTTGTCTTCTTAGCCAGGGGCCTTACTACCTGTTGTTTTTGTCTGGTTCTTCTAGGTAAAGTTGTAGATATCGGTGAAGGTTCTCTTTTCCTCGCAACTCTTTTAAATAGAGCTAGCATATCACTCTCCAAAGAAGTTGCTACCGGTGAAAGGTGAGTTTCTAGCTGTAGTGTTTCTAACTCATCTTCAGTGATACTGGTTTGTTTAAGTACATCTTCTTTGATAGCCTTTGCTTGCCTAGATCCTCTTCTTACTATTTCATCTACCTTCTTTACCCTTTTCTTTGATTGAATTTGATTCTCAATAGTCTCAACACTGCCAAATACCTCTTCTTTAGGTTCCTTGGGTGCTTCTAGAAGGGCTTTTTCATATGTTTCAATTATGTTGTCATCAGTTTCATAACCCATTTCAGTAACCCAAATGGTTCTTGGGACAACTGCCTCCATCCAGATCTCATCCTTCTTAATAACAAAGCATATTTCATCCTTATTCTTATCTACAATTGCTTGTGATAATCTGACTCTAGTATTCATCTGGGCCTTCAATGCCTGAAAGTACTCATTTATATTCTTTTCTCTGTTTCCACCCATGTTGTGCAGTAAATCAGACAGTTGTTTGTCTACCGGTATGTCAAAACCTAGATTTTTGTTGCCAATACCAAGCACCTGTTTTGTTATGTGCAGCATTAAACAGACAAGTAGGTTACCAAATCTAAATGTCCCCCTTTTGTCTTTCTTGATCTTTCCAAGATTATCAATTAGTTCATCCTTCAACCATTCACACACATCTATTTTTGCATTATCTTTGATCGTATCATAAGCACTCTTTATGCATAAACTAGAAACTGAATTTAATCTGTTTGCATGTGTTGTTTTGTAGCCTAGAATCATGCTAATGAATCTGACATTGATGTCAATCACATCATTTACTCTTAAAGATCTTTTGTCAGATGTTGCACCTGTCAGGTTAGTCACTAGGTCATTTGAGACCTTCTTTGTTTTATCAGGTCTGTTACCGGTGGAAGGTAACCCTGTCACAGCCTTTACTGCCTCTTTAGTTATTTTGTGAACTGAGTCTAACTAGAAAAATACACCATGAACCCTACTTAAAACTATCCTTATTACTTCCTTAGGGAAATTCGAAATACTGAGGATTTCAGTGAATCCTAAGGTTTCGACTATTTTGTGTTCAGGTTTCACATTACCAGAATCATCACAAATTACGGTCTTATACATGTTCTTAGTTTCCTCATCACCTAATTCTTCTATGTGGCAATGAATGTACATTCTAGGGTCTTCTGCAAAAACTACTCCTTTGGGAATTTGAGAAAATGCACCAACATTATCATCCTTCTTAGCAATTTCAGGAACTAACTAAAATATGGGCCTAGGGCATTTGATTACTTCGACTACAGTAGGGTTTGCTATGAATTCAGGTACAGAAGAAGATGCCATGATTATAAA
The DNA here is from genome assembly GCF_030272615.1 of Cryptomeria japonica. Taxonomy (NCBI): domain Eukaryota; kingdom Viridiplantae; phylum Streptophyta; class Pinopsida; order Cupressales; family Cupressaceae; genus Cryptomeria; species Cryptomeria japonica. The sequence continues at coordinate 436,439,287 of NC_081409.1, forward strand.
TACCTTTCTCTGCCTTAAGAATGATTGATTGTTGAATTGCTTTGATACTTTGCTCGAAATGTCTTTGCTCAAAATTTTCACGCTCTTCAAATGTTTGAATGCACGGTGAAGTAGAATGGAGCCAAAAACACTGATTTATGATGTTAGTTTTACCAACCACCACATTTAATGCTTGTCGGTTAAGTAATGACTTAACTTATCTGCCGGTGTAGAAGTAATTTCAACTTCTTACCATCAACCGAGGGAATTATAGCATGTTTCACATTTGATTGCCAAACCCTCAAAGAAATTTTCTTCAGTTAGATGAAGACTCCCCTGTCGGTGGAATGTTACACTCTTCTGTCGGTGGAGTGTTACTCTATTCTACCGGTAGAGGAGTATTCCTATCAACATTTAGTTCTGATTTCTTAATCCATTGTTTTGAGAATTCTTGCTTTACTTCTTCAACCTTTTCTTTACCTTTCAAACTAGGACCTTTGTTATTTATCGGTGAGGACTTGCTTCTACAAAATTTTGCAATATGTCCAATCTTGTTACAAGCATAACAAGTCACATTATTTTTCTGAATAGCTTTTCCATATCCTATGCCAGTTTGTGTTCTACATTGATTAGATAAGTGTCCAAATCTTCCACAAACATAACATCTCACATTCATTCTGCAATTTTCAGAATTATGACCAACTTTGTTGCATTTTGAACATTGACCGGTGGGTGTATTGGTATTCTGATAATTTCTAGATCTACATTGATTTTCTCTATGACCATACTTGTTACAGTTAAAGCATTTGCCATTGAATTTATAAGAAATAGGTTGTCTTACTGGTTTGCCATGATCCTATGTGTTTGCAGTACCGGAGCTTTGACCAGCTTCAAAGCCAAGACCATTAGTGTCACCAATAGGTTTCTGATTCTTCAGCAAGTCACCAAGTTCTTCTGAGCTTTTCTTGAATTTTTCTTTGTGCTGATTTGCAGTATCCAGTTCTCTTTCTAAGATACCTTTTTGTCTCGTGAGTTCATTTGATTCATTCTATGCATGCATCAGATCTGTCTTCAACATATCATTTTTATAGCTAAGTTTGGTGTTCTCATTTGCAGCATCACTTAGTCTTCTAGTCAAATCTTCTTCATTCTTCTTTCTATCTTCAATTTCTTTACAAAATCTCATAGTCATATCCTGCATCTCACTCTTTGTTGTCATGTTTTCTTGTTTCAGCTTATTCATCAGATCACTAAGAGTTTCCCTTTCATCATTCTCATTTTGAATCTTTTCACAAAGTTCTCTTCTCTTATTTCTTGCAATAGTAAGATTTTCTTGAAGTGTCTAAATAATATCCTATGCAGCCTTTAGATCATCTTCAAGTTTGATATTTTTCAATTTTTCTGCATCATAGTCTGAGAGAGTTGCTTCTAATTGCTTCATCAAGTTTTCCATCTCTACCGGTGTCAAGATCTTCCTCAAGTTGTTAGGCTTTTGAAAATAGAGGACCAAGCTCTGATACCAATTGTTAGGATTCCCACAAATACTGAGAGGGGGGGGTGAATCAGTATCTAACCAGTAATTAGATTTTCTTAACTTAAAACATGTAGAACATATTAATGCAGTATACTGGTAAACAGAAAGTAATGCAATGAACAAAGACAAAAGCAACCACATGAAAAACACACCATAACGCAATAGTTTAACGAGGAAACCCGGTGTGGGAAAAACCTCAGTGGGATTTGTGACCCACAATATTCACTTACTGGCCAATAAGAGAATATTACTGCTACAAGAGGGGCCTGCACATGTAGGAAGGCCAAGTGCCTAGAGCTCACTGCTCAATTACAAAATGGGAAGTCTCACTGACTTACAAAATAGATTATATAAATCCAATGTCTTGTACTGCTTCAAAATAGCATCTACTATGCCAGATCCAGTACCGGTTTATAACTCTGCTTCTTACATAAATCCTTAACCTATAATTCACATAATAGGTCTGCCTTATTTCGCCTAATTAGATTCCTCCATGCTTACATAATTGTTCTACAATGATCTCTTATATATATGAGTCATTTTACAATTTGCCAAGTCGGCTTACAATGATTTTTCAATAATAAACAAAATAAATTACAAACAAAACTCTTGTCGGCTTCTGTACCAGTATGCTTCCTTTCACTGCCAGTGCCAGTGGTCTGTGTGTCGGTGTAGAATCTGACTTTGCTGGTGTCGGTGGATTGCCTTGCTGGTGTCATAGGATTGTAAGGTTTCCATCAATGACAAAACCTTCACTCACTTACAATGTCTCATTGGAGTGTGCATTTTCCAACATTACCTTCTTTGTTTACTTCCTTGTCCTTCATCGGATCTGTACAAGTTCCTCTACCTTCAGTATATCCTCTTCCTCCGGAAAAACTTCCACCTCTGCTTCTCAGCCTCTGCTCATGTCTTTTGTTTAGCTTGTATTCTTCCTTCAGAGCATACGGATAAGCTTCTTTAACACTTTGTAATTTGATCAAATTGAGTTCATCTTGTATAGACACCCACAATCCATTCAAATATCTTTCAACTTGTTCAGCTTCATCATCAACATGTCTGGATCTGATATTCAACTTGTAAAATGCTTCGGTGTATTCCTTCACACTAGATTCCTTCTGTCTCAAATTCTACAACTTTTGGAACAGATTCACTTGATAATCAACTGGCATAAATTTTGATTTCAACTTAGCATTCATCCAATCCAATGCCTTGATCTTCTCTTTACCTCTTCTCTATCTATCAACCTGCAAATTCTCCCACCAAAGAGATGCGTGACCTTTTAACCGGGTACAAGCATATTTTACCTTCCTTTCTTCTGGAGTGTTTTCAAAATCAAAATATTTCTCCATCTCCAAGATCTAATCCATCAATTCATCTGAATTCAACTTTCCATCATATTTCGGTGGGGTAAAATGAGGTTTAGTATTCGCCCTACTCAAAACCCTCAAAAAAATTTCCTCATGCAAATCAACTATCAATGGGTTTACTTGTTTTGTCGGGGCTTCTTCTCCTTCATCTTCACTTACATCTTCGATGTGTCGGCCTCTTCTCTGGGTTGTCTCCATGGCTTCCAATCGGGTTTCTATTCCTTGCAAAATTTTCATCACAGCAGGGTTTGCATTCCCATGTGCTCCACCATTCCTAGTTCCTCTTCTCGCCATCATTTATGCCAATCCTCTGCAGCTACTGGTCAGATCCACAGTCCACCACCCTACAACAAAATTCTCAAGACAACACAATCTCCGGAATGAAAACTCGCTCTGATACCACTTGAAGTAGTCACCAGTTAGGAGGGACCTCAAAGAGGTCAATCCAGACTGGTCAACAAGAGTAAATACAATGAAAACACAAAGACATGATGGAGGCAATGCAGAACAGATTGAATTATAACATGAAAATTGAATACAACCAGGCGGTAACAACCAAGTTATAGAAACTAGCTCACAAGCCTGTTAAAACATGCTCAAATTACAAAATAAGTCACAACCGAGACCTCAAATCTCAGATCTATCTTCTATGCTTAGTCTCACTTCTTGATTATATTCTAATGCTCTATTACAATGATTTATACAATCCAAAGGAATATGGTCGGCCAAAAAGGATCAAAAATCAAAGAAAAAGACCTAACGTGTAAAACCAACAAGGTTGGCCTCCACCAAAGAAATTCCTCCAGAAAATCCAAAGGATGAAGAGTAGATCACAGGAAAAGGTCATCCACACACCAAGGAACATCAGAATCAATGCTCAGGGCTCTGCAAGCTACATAAGGGATCCAGTAGATCACAAATGCAAATAGGTCCAGGCAACCAATAACAAGAAACTGTCAACCGGTAATAGGAAATTGTCTCGTAAACCGATAGTGATAACCTGTCAGAAAATGATCCAAATGCTCCATGGTTTGGAAATAAGGAAGATGATCAAGTGTCCAAGATAAAATCCAACTCCATAGGTTCTGGTGATCCAATCTGGGATAGAAAGAAAGAAATGTTGAAACTACAAATAGAAAGCAAAAACATAAAGGAAAATGTTTTTGGTTGATGGAAGATTGCTATGAACTGGGGATGCTCGTGCATCAATTGTAGACATCCTGTTGGATGTTTTGTGTGAAGTGTTTAATGATCGGATGAAGCAACCTCTTAAGGCACCTATTGCTGAAGAATTCATTCTGGATGACATGGAAAAAAATGTGTATATGCTCAGAACATGTTATCTGAAGACATAAGGAATATGAGAGTATATGTGGAAGAAGCAAGTAAAGTATACAAATATTGCCTCCAGTGGCTTGTAGTCGTTGAGTAATTTAAAGAAAAAATTAACTCTATTGAATCTGAGTTATGTTCCTTGGGTAAGACATTTGATATTTTCAGTGATCTTGATGGTACACAGAGAAGAAAGGTAAACTCCTTGAAAACAGATCTTATATTTTATCAGATATAAAGAAGATGTGGTAAGTGTTTTCTTAAAGGTGAAAGAAATTGTTGAAGCTCGTTTAGAACATCTTTCTGGTATTCTCATTGAAGCTAAGAAGTGTGAGCGAAACATCTCTATTCCCGGTTCATTATCAAATGCAATTGATATAATTGTGCAGAATGATAGTTTGAGTCTAAGTACCCATTTGGCGATGAATTCGTGGAATACTTTCCTTCCTAAGTTAAAGGAAAGATATAAGAGAAAATTTCAGAAGCATAATTGAGTTACTTTTTGTTGAACAACTATTTTGTTTTGTTTTGTTTGTCCATCTTTGTCCTCAATGTCAAAGGGCGATAATTTTGGAGAAGTTTAGGAAGCTTAAGCTTGAGAAGTTTGGAAGTATATAGTTTTTCTTTCTAAGGGGGAGAAGTGGTTGAGAAGTGTTTTGAACATATTGTTGGAGAAATTGTTTATTGTTGATGAATCTTTTGCCATCAATGACAAAGGGGAATATTGTTAGAAATACTTATCTGAGTTGTCATTGATGTCAATCTCAGTAATCCAGATTGCTCTGGATATGGTGAAGAACAGTATGTATTGATGTGGTAGATAGGTACATATGTTTCTATGGATGTTTGTAATGTTGCAGTTTTTTATTGCTCCAGAATTATGTATTGGCAATATGAGAATATGTGTATCTAGATGTGGGAGTTTTGGTGTTGGTTGTAAAATTTGATTATGTGCTTGAAAATTCATTCTCCAGATGTTGTGCTCCTATTGTATGTTAGAAGTATGTAGTAATGAGTAGATTCATGTGCTCTGGTTCCCTCTAGTTCTTTTGATTTCCAGTGATACTCGTCTTGTCTTGAATCTTGCATTTTTTACTTGGATCATGATTATTTCCCTTGGTCTTAGCTATGCTCTATCTTGGTCCGTTTTCTCGGATGTTCTACCTTGTGCTCCAGTGATTGTGGCATTCAGTTAGTGTGTTGTTAGCACTTCGAGGATATGTTTACTTCAAGCTTGGCCGATATTGAGAGTTGATGTTTTGATCTGGTGATTGTAGCATGTATCTTGACCATTGAAATGTTTCTTTGGAGAAATGTTTTTGAGGTCGACCTGATGTATATTTCTAATTGGCACACATATATATGTAGGATCTCTTGATTGTAAAATATATACACATACATATATACATATTTATGTAGTGAGTGAATAAGAGAGTATGAAGGATGTATTGCAAATGAGACAACAAGCATAAGTGAAGGATAAAGTGGTAGGAGATAGTGCAAGAAAGTTCATTATGTGTGAACCGATTGGTGTAGTTAGATATTGAAACGTTTTGCAAAGGTTCTTAACTGGATCTGCTACAAGTAGTCAGTGTATTGTCAGAGCTTTAACTGGAACTGATTTCATGCATGTGTAGATGCAATTTTCTCAATTCATTTCATTTTGGTAGTAAGTCTTTTCGGCATTAAGTTGTTGTATCAGAGTAGTGAGCCCTTCGGTAGTGAGATTGTTTTGTAATCCCATATAACTAGTTATATTATCTTGAGAGTTAACCCTCTTCATGGTTTTTCCCTTGTTGGGTTTCCATGTATAAAAATATGGTGTCTATTGTGTGGCTAAGTTATGTTGTGGACTTCTTTTCTATTTTCATTTCAAGGATAATTAAGATTAAGTTAAGCTTCAGATCATCAGAATATTTATTTCAGTTTTAGTATATTCAGGAATACTGATTCACCCCCCCCCCCCTCTCGATATTTCAGTTTTTTCAACAGACAGTCTTTCTATAAACTACTTTTTCTTCAATCCATCGGTTGGTTGGTTCTCCATTTTACCCAACAACGGCTTGAGCCTATAGTTGTAAGCTCATATATTTTCATGATTTTCTTGTTTGGTGTTATAATTCTAAGCAACAATATCATTATCATCCCTGAGGAGTTTAAATTCCTCCTAGAATGCCTTGTTTACGTTATCCCATAATCTCATGTGTTCATTTGCCAAGTTTGAGAACCAGTCAATGGGCACTCCCTGCAACGTTGCGAGAAACAACCTTAACCAATACCTTATCAATTTAGCCATTTACCAACCATGTAGTCTAAAATGTCTTACAATGCCTTGCAAGATCCTTTGATATTCTCTTGGTGCACTTGGGAAGTTTCTACCTGTGCACACTTGGACTCATTAGGGGGTTGTTATGCCAACATACCTAACCCCATTAGTTTCCTTGTTTTGAAAATATGGATCCCTCTTTTTGCTTTTTGTAGCTTTGTTTTTTTAGTTTTTACTTGGACACCTCGGAACCCTGGAGTCCCGAGGAGCCCTTTTGTTTGTTTTGAAGTCCTACCCCGGAGTCCCGAAGTAGGTGTTTGTTTGTTTGTTCAGATCCTCGGAGTCCCGAAGTCATGCCTTGTCCTTTTCATTAAAGCCTCGGAACTTTGGAGCCCCAAAATCCCAAGTTCTTCATGTTTTGTTGTCTTGACATCCCCGGAACCCCAGAGTCCCAAGGTCGTTTTGTCCCTTTTACCCCTGAACCTCGAAGTCCCGAGGTCTTTTCTTGTTTTGCTGGCTTTCACCCCGGAACTCCAGAGTCCCAAGGTGAATTTTGTTTTCTTTTTGTTTGTCACCTTGGAAGTCGGAAACCCTGGACTCTCAAGGTCTTATTTAAGGTGATCGTACGGACGAAGTTGGGGAGGGGGGGTATAAATAGGAGGAATGAACTTTTCTAGGTTCATTTGTGCACTCAAGTTTTTCAGAGCTTCTAGTTGCAACCTCCCGACTTCGCGCCTCTGTGTTACCAAGATTTCGAGTATTTTTCCCACCAGGTTGGTAGATTTTTTCTCCTTCCTTGTGTTTCTGTGTTTAGATCTTTTAGTTTCTTTTAGTTTTTAGTTTAGATTTTCCTCGTTTTGCGTCTTTTTCCTGCGTGCCCTAGTTTTCTTCAACCTCGAAACCCCGAATTCCTGGAGTTCTAGGCTGGGTAGTTTTCCAAACCTTGGAACCCCAGAGTCCCGAGGTTGGCTCTTTTGGTCATGCCTTTACCCCAGAACCCCGGAGTCTTGAGGTCCTTTCTTATTGGGCCACTGCTTTAACCCTGGATCCCTGGAGTTCCGAACTCCATTCATTTTATCTACCCCTGAATCCCAAAGTTCCGGACTTTTTTTTCAAGCCCATGCTAACCTCGGAACCTTGGAGTCCCGAGGTGGATGATGTTATTGATATTTTTATGTATGCAATGGATTAATTCTTGACTCTTTCTTGCAGATCAGAGCGTTTAGATGGACCCAACTTCTAGCAAGAGAGGCAAGGAGTTAGGCAAACTTCCTATAACCATGAAATATCAATGTCAAGGGCAGGTTTATATTTCAAAGTTGGATGACCAGTTTAAATGGGTGACGGATACAAAGGTGGGGCACATCAAGTTGGAGGATATCAAGACACAATTAGACCGACCAAGGCCAGAGGCCCCGCTAAGGATAATTAAGAGATCAGGCCTGGTGGAGGCAACCATTTTCCCCCAATCAGTCCAAGCTCCTGAATTCATCATGAATGTTGCACAGTTCTATGATGCAGATACAAGAAAGTGCACAGATGGTCAAGGTAGAACGGTAATTGATTTGTCAACAAATATGATGGGATTTGTGTTTGGCATCCCTATGAGAGATGAAGTACTTCTAACTACTGAAGAAGAAGTCGTAGAAGTATGGAATAGCAATATTGCTTCAAACAAGAGGCATATGAATGAGAATTGGTTGGAAGAGGAGAGGAAGACAAGGCTAAAAGCCATAGATGTTTTGAGGGAAGACTTCAAGGAGTCGCAACGATATTTGATCATCATGTTGAGCAAGGCCTTCGATAAGCCAGTTTGTCGGCACTTCCATCCCTGGATGTTCCATTTCATGACAACTATCCTTATAGGGAAGCAATACTTTGACTGGGCTCAAATTCTCTTTCGATAACATCCATAAGTAGATGAAGGAGGTACATCAAACAAAGAAATTGTTTTTTACTTCCTATGTTATCTGGGTGGTTGCACGAGTAGGTAAATTCCTGAGACTATAGATAGAGAGCCAGTTAGGAGATGAGGAGGGGCAGAAAAAGGTGTGGGAGTATTACTCACAACTCCCCCTAAATGATGCAAAGGCACACTTTAAAATAATCAATGATGCCTTCCTTTTCCCTGTTATCATTAAACTCAAAGGTGATACGGGTTACAAGATAAGTCTAGAAGCAATGGCGATCATTGGAGAATGGGTATGTTGGTTCATTCAGAACCAACGCTCTACATATATCAGGGTTAGTGGGTTCACAGGGAACCTTATGTTGTTGTCGTGATATTGCAATGATCACATCATCTTGTTAGAATATGTTAAGCAAATGCTTGGCCTTCAATCCCTTTTGTCCTCAAAACACAAGGCGGGAATAGATTTCTCAGTTTCCATTGGTCATTTCTCTTGTTCAAAGATTCAGATAGAAAAGACAGCAGAGCAGGAGCTCCAGGATCTAAATCTTAAGGAATTTAATTATGCAAAGGAGTATTATGATCCCTATGGCAAGCTAAAATAGACCATGCCAAAAGCATATGAGAGGCACAAGCCTAGATTGGAGGACTTTTGGGCAAACCTCCAAGACAGTTTTGAGGTTAGAGAAAAGAATTATTGTAGGCTGTCAGTACCTTAGATTAGGAGTTTTGAAATAAAGACCAATCTCCCCAAAGAGCTGAGGGATGATGGAGAATTATTAGATTTTGTATATAAAGAGCAATAAATTCACAAGAATTCGTTCTCCCCATAAGGTGGTCGGCACATGAGGATACAGATATAGACCGAATAACTCAAACTATTGTAGATAGAACTAGAAAGTGGCTCAATTAAGGGTTAGGCCAAACGCTTCAAAAGGGAAGCAGAAAGAATCTACCTCAGGTGTGCCCCAATCAAGGGGTTATAAGGAGTATGCCCGTAAAACCAGGTCTAGTTCCCAAAAGAACACGTCAACTGACACAGATGAAGCTACTGAGCCCGAAGAGAGTACCAATGAATTGTTGAAGAAAGTTAAGGAACAAATGAGAAAATTTGAACTTTTGAAAAAGGCTGCAGATTTTGGAGTAAGAGAAGGACTGGGTGTTGTGCCACTAGCGGAGGTACTTCCTATGAGGACAGCAATTGGACAAACTCTAGGAGAAGGCACTCAGGAGGAAGAAGAACAAGATGAAAGTGCACAACCTCCTCCTCCTGATACGATAAGTGCACCCACTCAGCCTTCATCTACCACCGCAGCACAAGCTCCAGTTACTACTGCCCCTATGCCACCACCAACTGATACAACAACAGTGCCTCCCAGGACACAAGCATTTAGACCTACCACAGAAACAATAAGTCTCCATAATGTTGAAACAGACTCTAACCAAGAGGAGGAACAGCCTGAGAGACAGTAGCCACTTGTAGGAGAGAAAGAAAGAAATGAGGTTGAAGATTTACAGGAAGAAAGATTGATCTTAACCCCACATGACCAAGAAGATCTCTTGAAAGAGATAGCTGTTAGGAAAGGTATGGGATAAATGGATAAGGATGGTAGGACATTTGGGGAAGAGGTCAGTGATAGGTTAGGAGAGTTGCACAAGAAACAACAGTTGAACTTTGGTACTGCTTTCCAAGATAGCCTCGCCCGTCAATTTGCTTCACCTTAGGGCCCTAGGAATACAGAAGAAGAGGAGAAAGATGAAGCGAAAGAGCAGTCAGACGTGCATATAGTGACCACTGATATCGTGCCTCACAAAGGTGATAAGGATAAGGATGTGCCACAATGGTTAGAATTCACCTTTGGGAAAAAGAAAAGGAAAGTAGTGTTACCAAAACTTACACTACAACAGGAAATCACTGAAGAACCAAGGAAAGCTAAGAAGGCCAAAACTATACATCATTTGTCAAGAACAGGTTTTGGTGAGTTGGTTGTGGATGTAGCAATTCTTGTGCAGGCAGAAGGTCAAAGATCCCCAAAGTACCAAGTGTCTTAGGTAAAACTAGGTAAGCAGACGAAGTGGGGGGAAGTAGATACCTTGGAACTGGCTACTAACATCGTCAGGGGGCGAATGGAAAAGGAATACACCTCCCATGCAAAGGTCAAAGCACAATTGGATCAGTACAAGCAATTGTTGGTAGAGATGGGCAAGCCTTTAGATTCTTGTAAAAATGATAATTTACCTTCAACTTCGTCACTCCCAGAAGGAGATGTAAAAGCATTGGTTGAGGTAAGATAGGTGGCCACCACGGAAAAATCATGGGCACAAATAAATGCATCTCAAATTAGACTATTTTTGCAGAATACCATGAGGGAATACAAGAAAGTCGTGCAAGTGGGAGGCCCATTAGCTTCTTTCTCTCAGCAACGGGAGTGGAAGCTCAACAATTTTAGCAAGTAGTTTGGGGTGTTGAATAAGGTTTTGTGTCTGGGCAAAGAAGTAATCATAGAGGAGGACCTCTTGAGTGGAGACAGTTGTAAGAATTTGCAACCTTACACATACATTTTGGAGTTGAAGATGGAAATGCTTCAGCAATATGTGAAGGATGTAACAGATATTCGAGTTCCCCTACTCAAGATGGTAGAAAAGTATGAGGATTTTGTAGGATAGTTACTCGGAGTTTTTGGGTTGGGGATAACCAATGCGGGAGCTATGGAGGAAGATCAAATACTCAGCTAGTGGGATGCATATGAGGCCCAATATCTTGGACCTCTGACTGAGTTTACTGTTACATTGATGGACAGATATTCATATTTGATAACACAATGTCAACAGGCTGCAGAGACAGTAGGGGAGTTAGAAAGGGAAAGAAAGAATGCAGAGGAAGTTTTGAAAAAGTACAAATTCAAAATCAAGCATGTTGTTGATCCTCCTATCGAGGTGGTTGCATGTATCATCAACAATTATAAGTCCTATAAAAAGAATTAAAAGATAAACGTATAGTTGCTAAAGATAGAATGACTTTTAAAAGGAGCTTTTGTATGACTTCCTCGCTAGGACTCCAACTGCATCTCCAACTCACGTTCCAGATTTGAGCAAAATTTTGCATGACTATGAAAGCCTAGCTCATATAGCATGGTATTCATAGTGCTCACCTAACCTCTATTTTGTAGTAGTTAACTAGAGTATTGAGGCAGAAACTTGCAAGTTAACTGCGACTCCTAGCTTTTGAGTTCTTACTTTAGATTAGGTTTATTTCCTAGAAAGTAGGACATAAAGCTCTATAAATTGAGGAGTTTGATTCATTTGTAAGGGTCCACAAATTGATGATTTGAGGCCCACTTAGAAATTTTAGATTATTTTTGCAAATTGTTATGAACTTGAGTTATTTTTATGACGCATTCTTTGAAATTAATACAAGAAGCAGCTTATAGATTGCCTGATCTATGCATATGTTCTACGAGTTTGCTCTTTATAATCCAGTAATGTCTATTGTTTGAAATCAGCAACGTGTTCTAATCTTTTGTTTATTGCTTTATGACTCATGCTACACACGTAAGTGGTGTATGAGAATTACTGGGATAGACAATATTGTGGTGATATTCTTTCCATGAGTCTGTAAGGTTGTTGACTTTGCAGGTTTACTGGAGGTCCATTATTGAATATTGATTTGGATAAGATTTGATGATTTTTGGATTGCAGGGTACTAATTAAGTAGCTCATTAAGTTGTCATTTAATTGGTTTCACTGTTATTTTCTTGTTTCCCTATCTCTTGCAATTTATTTCCAGAAGAATCTTAAAATCATAAAAGATACAAAAAAAAGGAAGTTAAGTTATTAGCGATTATTGGGATTTAGTTTCAACCAACATGCCCCTTAACAGGTACAACCGCATCAACCATTGGGTTGCCCATCACCGTTGAGACCCGACTATAGAGACCTTGGAGTGATTAGTTCCCCAGAACTTATTGCTTTTCAGGAGAGGTGGTGAGTGTTCACATTGGCTACCTGACTGTTGGTGAGTGTGTCAAAACAGTCGTCAACAAGGGTCACCATCATTGTTGATCAATGTGTATTGTGTGCCTAGGACTAGATTGAACTACTTTTCTCTTGACGTTCCAGTGATTTACTTGCACTCTTGGCCATGTGGGATCCCTCTACATGTCCACCATATGCGTCCTTCGTACCTTAGTTACCTTCATCGGTTCTCAACTCCCTCATCCTCAAGGTCTTCGGCTCAGTCCCTCTATTCTTGGTTCCTCTACTATAGATAGGTTCTCAAAATGGTGCAAATTAGTTTCAAATATTTTGGCAACCTCATCCTCAAGATTTCATCCTTCATCCTCTTCATCATGTACCAATTGTGCAGACGGGCTACTCTTTGTGGACTCGCTCTCATTAAAGACTCGCTCTCATTGTCATCCAACATTGATTATACATATTGGTTGGTTGCATGGTTGGCAAGATCTTTGTCTACTTCATTGGGGAGTGGTAGGTTCCTGGAAACTTCCTCCCACTCACTCTATGTACGAGGTGTTGTATCTCCATCGTTGGATGATTTTTGTCTCTCTTGACTACGACTTTGACTAACACTTCTGCTATTACTTCTTGTTGGACTATATGATTCCTCGACAAGTCTTCATAACCGTCATCATCATTCACTTTTCTCTTTAAGCCAGAGATATCTCCTTACCAATCTGATGCAGGAGCATCTGAGTAGTTCATCTGGTTGGAGCAGTTAGTAGTGGAATTGCTTGGAGATCGTTGTGTTTCTTCATGTTTGTGAATTTAGAGTTGCGGATTTGGATTTAGCACCTAGAGATCGTTGTCTTAAACATATTAGAGATTCATGGCATTTGGATTTGATTCCAGTGAGATATCAATTCCGGTATTGGTTCGGTGTTGGTGTGTTCTTACCGATTGGTCTTGCAGTGTGTGGAGCGAAGAAGAATTGGGTTGCGGATGGTTTCCATAACTTGTGGATCATTGAGAGATGTTGTTTTGGACCTGACCGATGTTCTTGGAGGTCCGCGCGAAGTTCTAAGCATTGTTGGAGATGTTCTTGGTGATTTGGGCCAACATATTATTGTTTGCATGTTTCATTATAAATCGGTGGATCTTTGGCCGACTTGATCAAGTTGTTGCTTGCGGATGGTATAAAGAGGGAGATAGGAGATTGATTTGGGGGACATAGGTCTGACGAATAAAAGATTCAGAATAGATGTAGTTTTCGAAGAGATTCTAGTCCAGGGGGACTGAAGTCTGGAGGGACTGAGTTCCGAATCAATGCAGACTGTTATCGGAGGCCGAATTGTTGTGCAAATGATCTGCGGATCATAGATTTGAGCTCTAAGAATTGTTATGTAATCCTAGGTTGCAGTCTAGCATGTGTAAAGCCTGAGGGCATATGTAATTTATTAAACCATTATAAGGATTGTTATTTCCTCTTTTCCCCGGTTATATTTTGTGTTGTGTGAACTGGTTACTGGTATCTTTCATGATGTTTATGTTTTAGGCTGCAAGGTGGGGCTATCCTTCATTGGATCTCCCTACCTCTACTGCATCACAATCCCTCTCCCTCCTACCGAATGTTTTCAATATGTCTTATCTCCTTATTTTGACATAAGGGTATTAATTGTCAAAGGTAGGACGTCTGCTTGTGTCATAGTCTTCTTCCTCCATCTAGTTCCTTTCCTCGTTTTGTCATAGTATTTGTTGTTGGCATTCCTCTCGGTCCCTTTCCTCCCAAATATCTTGAAGGTCAATTAAGTTTCATGCAACAACCTTGGGAGTCTTTAGAGAAGGTGGTCGATCGATTCATTCACTGTTAGGTCATCACGAAAGAAACTCTTGGGGACCTCTCACTAAAGAGCCTCCCTTTGAACATACTGATTGATAGATACTTCCCACAAGTGTACCAAATATTGCATCAATTTGTCCTCAATTGTGTCTTCCTCCTCTTCAGTTTCTGATACTTCTTGTTCAAACGATCAACCCATTCCATTGCCCAACTGCTTGTCAACATACTGCCTCATTGTGGCTTAGATCTCCAAGCTTTGTATTGGCAATGATGCCAAAATGTTTACTCTCGTAGGGAACTATTCAATTACTATGCACAGTAAACACAAATCATTTGCAAAATATAACACAACACAATATATCAATACAAAGCACAATACAGTCTTCAGAAAGATATTTCATTGATTACCACATACAATGTGTGTACAAAATCAAAACCAATTTTTGAGATACAATTGGGTACATAAATAGTGTACGGCGATTGGTTAAGACTTTCAACCGCCAAGAATTACCAACAACTACCCATTCAAAAATAAATGACATTAAACAACTGACTACAACATATTATTTATGAACTATGGCAAAACTACTAACTACACTTGTTGAGCTTCAGTATGTAGTCCACTCTTCAAGATTTCTTTCAAGGGTTTCATGGCCCTATCTTGATTGTTGTAGTATCTTTTACTGAAAAACCCTTGGTAAACTATCTTAGTAGGGCTCCCTACTCTTCTTTGTAACCTCACTATTCATTGTGAACTTCAGTAGTCCACATACTCTGCCCTTTCAACAATATGCTCTCTCCATTTTACCATCTTTCAAGAGGAAGATACCTCCTTAGAAGACGGTAACAAACATCAAGGGCATACTACAACTATCATTTCTTTCCTATAGATGTTCATGAGGTCTAATGTCCCCATCTTTGACTTGTTTATATGTTAATCCCATGAAATCCTCTTGTTGACTCTCTTTATAGCAATGTACACCGCTTTGTCACTTTTATTGATTGACCTACTATACCTATTATGCTCGGTGACTTAAACATTTAGAGGCACTATTAAGAAGGGAATCACAGACTGATGTTATTGTAATATTTGGATTGTTGCCTAGAAGAGGATCTTTTAACTGTTCCTTTCATTTTTTTAATAGGATAGTTGATCACAATGCTCCAAGCATGCCTTCAGGACTATCATATAAAGTAACTATCTTTTGAAAACTTACTAATGACTCTCATTATGAGACCAATGTCATCTCCAGTACCCTTTATTGGGAAACCTTATATCGAGGTTTGTTCACTATCATTTTATCATATAATGATTGTATCCTTATGGCTCATTCATAGCTTTTACCCACATTCTTGGACTGTTTTGGAGTGTCCTTAAACATAGGTTATTATCCATGGATTGTCTCACGATGAAACACATGCTCCTTATGTAGGTGTGGCTAACCCTTTGTCTTCCCTTTGATTGTTAAAATGATAGTATTACATATCTTCCTCTTAAAATATATTTTGACTATAACCCCCTCATTATTTTCTCCCGGTTTTAGACCCTTGATAAGGCTCTTTATCGTCATGATAGCCCTGTTATGTTAATGAATTCTCCTATCCTTTACTCAACAACACACTTCTCTTTTCATAGTCTCTGTCCTCTTGAGTTCACATGACCTTTTCCTTCCACCCAAACGGCTCTTAATGCAACTGTCACCTCGGTTCATTCTTTTTTGGAACCTCTTTCATTTCATGAGATGAATCTAATCTCATTGTTTTTCCTTTGTGATAATTCTTAAGGCTTTGTTAGACTTGTGACAGTCACAATGATGTCTTCATTCACTTGTGGACTGTCACAAGTATTCACTTTCACTAATCTGCCATTAGACCTCTGTTGTGCATGTTATGGAATGCGTCCAGTAGCCTTCCACAACCTTAGAAATCAGTATTGCAAAGAATTTTGATTGATTGCATAACCAATAACCAACAAACTTGACATGAACTTCTTGAAGCAAAAACTTGATACCAAGCTCCTCAAAACATTTCTTCATCTCCAATACAAGTTCAGATCTTCGATTCGACTTCTCAGCCATGTTCTGATGGTTCATTGTGTGCAATACATACAAGGCCATATTCATATAATTCATATTCTCGATATCTTCTCACTGATAACTTCCATCCAAAGTATTTGCAGCATTCGCTGAAATTAATTACACCATTATTTCTTTCCTTGATCAAATCAATAAATTTCTTTGTCAATAACCGAAAGGACTATTAGTAACTGGTATTGACACCAGTGTGTACATTGCTAGGAGAACTAATGCTTGACTCAGACATCTGAAGACTAGTTCTCATACCCCTTGTTTATTTACCTCATCTTGAAGTCTTGGTGCACCAAAATATCTAGTTGGAGACCAACTAGTATCAACACAAAATTCTTGTACCTTCTTAAACGTCAAGCTATTTTCAAGAATATTTGGTCTTGTTAATAGCTTGTCTTTGTCACTTGCTTGACTATCCATAGTGAAAAGAGGGATACAGATTATACATTTAATTACCCATCCATAGTGAAAAGAGGGATACAGATTGTACATTTAATTACCCCCAATCTCTGTATAGATTAACTAAGTTTTTCCTTCTTTTCTTTCATCATACAAAAGCTTAAATCCTCTATTTTTCACCGAGAATTGCTTTTAAACAAGATGCATAAAGCTTGGAATGCCCAAGAAAATCTTAACCTTGGACAAAACAAAGCACACCTGGCAAATCTGCAACATGGGGGCAAGATTTAAATGAACTTCTAGAACCTCCTTAATCCAGCAACGTTGTGCTCCATCCTTCCAAACTTCTTCACCGAGCCATACTTTATTCATTTTGTTTTGAACACGTGACAACATTTAAGAGCCTTGAGACCCCTTCAACTCTCTTGCAACGTGGGTAAAAGTAGTCAGGAACCTCCAGGAAACTCTCCATATACTCTACAATGTGCCCTATCAATTCTCTTGCATCCTTCAACGTGGTCTTTAGTGTCTTTCCATAACTTTACCTTTTTATAGAATGTGGACTCGTCCTAATTCATGGACTTGAAATTCGCTTTGGGAAGACTTAACCTTTGAAAATTTATTGAAATACTACTTTCCTTTTTTCAAGTGAAAAATCTAGAGGAGCTAATGAAGGACAAAACAAAACATTCCAAATTCTTTAAGTTGAAGAACTTCATTGAAAAGAAAGGAAACACTTTATCAATGATTATTTCGATCAAGAGGAAAAATAGGCCAACAATTGTCACACTGTCTTCGTCTTTCGTATTCCAACTAATAACTAATAGTCGATCTCTATTATCCTTGATCTTGAGGAAATGTTCTCGCAAGGATGTTTTCTCATCCATCGTGGTAAAAAAGTGCACATTCTTGAGAAGATGACTTCACCCTTGTTTAAAGTCTTATGTAGATGTTGCAAACGCTTCCAAATGTTCAATAAATGTCATCTCCACTTAGACTTCATTTCATTTTTCTTAGATAACTTGATCAACATGACTACTTTTCTATCACATTCATCAAATTTATCATTGTCTTTACTCATAAATTGTGGATGGAAATATTTACCGAGTAAAATACTAGTGAGGTAGCATGTGTTGCTTCTATGTACTATAATTTTTACTAGTGAATATTGGAGTAAGGTAAAAATAAATGCCTTCCTACTAACTTGCTAAATAAAATGTGTCTAATAAAGGACAATATAATATAAGATCATTAATTTATAGTAGAAAAATTGCAATAAAAAACTTAGCTTTCTACCAAAAATCTCAAGAGAAACCCTAGACACAAAGTTTTTTAAAATCAGCATTAAAAGTATAAAAGAAATTGCCTTAATGATTGTCTTTAACTTGTAGAAACCCTAAAAAGGTAGTGCAATTTTAAAAATCTACCAACAAATTGGACAAAACCTCAATTTTTTATTATTATTTAAAAAAATATGATTTTTCAAAAAATGGCATATAATTTTTCTCATGAACTATCATACAACCTCTACGTGCCCTAGCTAGTGCAATCTAGAAAAAAAATCCACAAATGATTTTTATAAACAAAAATGACGTGATTTTGTGAAAAAAATGATGCAATTTCATGAAATAAAATTTGCAGTTTTTGCCCTTAAATAACTACCTAATTTTACTTGTTAAAAAATCCATAATTTTTCATTAAAAAAATCATCATTTTTAACAACAAATCCTTGTATAGTTAGCAATCCTTCTATCCATCTCTATCAACAACAATCCCTAGGTCTTCGCATCATCAATCTTGAAGCTCTGAGTAAACTCTAATGTCATAATACAAAAACCGAGCACATAAAGATTACCAAAATATTCATAGATGAAATAAGAAGTGAGGGCTTTCTTATATAGGTTTACAATGAAGGGAAACAAGACACTTTGTGTATTTGAGATTAATTTGACCAACTAACAAAGCATAAAAAATATCCTAAAGTGGGAATGACTTTATTAAAGCCTTCGAACTAAAAGTTAATTAACCGTTATTAAATAATTATTATTTTAACTTAGAAACACATACTAGTGGACCTCTAGAAGAGAATAATGTCACACCAACTTAGATTAGCTTGACAAATAAAATTATATTTGGTTTACTTGAGAGAATCAAGATTCACTATGTTTAATGACTAGTGCAAAAAATACTAGTCAATAAGTCACACTAGGCAAGTAAGCTAAAGAAAAGAGATCCATCGATATATCAATGAGACTTCAAGTCTTTGAATTTCACTTACTCGCAAGGTAGCAAGAATGTGATGATGAAAGGTGTTGTTAGAAAGCACTCATCTTTAGACTAAGAGAAAGGATCAAGATTTTGTGTTGATGGAGCAAGGTGAACTTAGGTTCACCTTTGATTTCATCAATAAAATTGATAAGGATATAAGCTAAAGGGGTGGGGGGGGAGAATGCCTTCTTCTCATGACTCTATAGTAATGTCCACATACTAAAGAAAGAAATTTCAAGAAGCAACAAAATACGTACTAAAACAAGAAATGATAAGAAACAACAAAATACTCACTAAAACAAGGAATGACAAGAAACAACAAAATACACACAAACTCAATAAATATGATAAAAACAAATCAATGTTAATGACAAACTAATTCTAAAAAAACCATCAACAAACTAATACACAAAATTATGCTAACAAGCTAACTATAAACCAAATAAGCACACTTACCCAACTTGTACATTGTGTGTCCACAAAATCAAAACAAATTTTGTTGAAGACCTAAAGAAGTGTCCAAAATGTCTTGAGAAGCACTCAAAGTATTACGATTCTTCTACAATATCACCTCTCTAGTCTATACAAGTAGATCCGATAAGAGGTCAAGCTAGGGCAATCAAGGGCATGCAAGAGTTTGTAGGGAAAAGGAAGCAACTTCGCAAGTGGCCTCAAAAACTCACCAGAGAATTGAAAATCAGAAGAGGACCCTTCAAATGAAGTCAGATTAAAATTAAGAGGCATTCATGGGCTAGCAATAAGCATTATGAGAAATTCGGGCAAAAGAAGACATTACAAATCAGAAGTGAAGATGAAATGACTCAAATTGTCATTTCTTTCATGTCATACGAAATCATCATGTTTAGTAGACAAGTGATTAAAAAATCTTCTCAGCAATCCCTAGACTATGATGTTGAAATGAAACTCTCAGGGTAGTTTTTTATTAAGGTAAATGGGTTTTATAGGGACCCGAAACCCATAAGTTTTACAAAAATCCTGGAAATAAGCATTAAAGTCCGAAACCAACAGCCAAAGCAAAACGAAATTGGGCCAAGCCCACAAAACAGTCTACAAAGGACCAATGATTAAGACCAACACAAACAGAGACCTACTGATAAGAATGCACCAAATCTGCATTCTTCTGAATCACTTTCCTGTTGATATCCTCCAACTCATCCATGATAAATCTGGAGTTGCCTTGCTCCTGGTTCTTTCTCCTGGTATGGGTACATGGACTAGTCATAGTTTGGGATCGAGGCATCTGACCACCTGCACCCTTCACAATTTTCTTCTGCTTAGAGTCTGAAGGTGTCACACTAGCAATGGGATCAACCCTGTAATCCGCAATCATGTTGTTGACCCTCAAAAAATCTTCCAAACTATTATTCATGGCGGCCTTGCTGATCTCAACCAGATATTTCAGACTGCCTTTGATTTCTGCAACACTCACCTCCAAATTCCATATCCTACTTTCATGATTCAATTTTAGCTTGTCGATGTCCTCGCTCACTTTATGGGTCAGATGGAGGATTTTTTTGTGATTTATTTGGTCTCGAATTATCCGTAAAAGTATCAACAATACCCTTAATACCCTCTTTAAGGACTTCAATCTCCATACCCATTTTCCGGAGGCACTCCATCTAACTGTTGGCCGCAAGGGAAATACAATCATCCAGGTCAGGGTCAGCGGCAACCCTCCCCTATTTCCCAAGATCAACATTAATGGGGATTTCAATTTTAATATCCTTTTCATTATCAATGTTGTCCCCCCCCTTTCCAGATTTGGGCTTCTTAGATCTGGGAGAGACAAAGTCAGCAGGCTTAGTCACCAAATTTTTGTATTTACTAGCAGCCCACCTAGAGTGCTTATTGTGTCTCCTACTACCTGTCCCAGGGGTAAGAATGGGACCCTCACCTGTAGGTGGACAATACTCAGGATCATCAGACAAGTCTTGATCCTGCCAATCCCTGACAAGCCCACTATCTTCCCCTTCTGAATTCGTATCATAAACTACTTGGACCTCCGGTTTGGAAGAAGAAACATGGGTATTCAAAACAAGGGACAGCTTGACTTCATGGGCCTTAGCATAATTCATAATGAGACAAATAAGGCCCTCATGGAGGACCGGGTTGTCCACATTTTCAGCATGTTTTCTTTAAGGAAGACAAAAGATAAAAAGGGATGGAGATATTCCTATCATGTCTGAAGTGATTCAAAATGACAAAGTGATAGGAAAAAATGCTCGCATACCGACCATCAAGAGTAATGTATCGCATGATCACTTCCGCCACATCAGCCCAGGGCGTTTGAAGATCCTTCTGATTGTAGCCACCATCAACCATCTTCTGCACCCTATTATGCTCCTTCAGCTTGTTGAAGAAGGTGGATATAGCTTCATCTGTATATTTCCTCTCTCTATAGAACTTCATTCCCTCCATCTGCAGGCCAGTAATTTCAGCAATAAAGTCTTCAGCAATCCTAAATTTTGTGTCATAGACCTTAAGGATACCATTATCCCATCTGTTCACAAATTCTTCAGTGGCTTCGGCGAATATTCTATCAAGGTAGTTATGAAATTCAAACATGGTAGTTTCGCAATCACAGCCTGCTAAAGCAACATTTTTGCCAAACTAGGTTGAAATCAAGCAATTTGAAGTGCAGGAAAAATAAATAAAAGGAAAAATGAGGGGATTTTGGAAATATACTAAGGATGACAACAATGGTGACCTAAGGGTAGAACAAGTTGTGGGGATTAAAAGCTTAGTCTATTTCAAATGTATTAAAAAGCACTCCTTTTGGAGGAATGTGCAACATAATTGGGCTAGAATATTGACTCAATGCAACATGGTGCAAAAACAAGTATTTACATGGATTAATAAATCTACTATATAGGGTACCCTATGTATCTTATGATATTGTCACCAAATAATGTTGATGATGTATATTATACAACTTTTAAATATTTAGGACTCTAATGACACCTTTCAAAGTTATTATTACACTCTATTGATAGACTTCAAGATTGATCAATCACTTATGTCTACTAAAATGGTTGCAAGCCTAGGGTTGTCTCAAATCTTGATCTACTTATAGTTTGCATGACTTGATTTTTGAAGGTTCTTATCTCACTATTGTTCATATCATAGTGGCAGGAACATACCATGACTAACTCTAGAGATTGAATTGAATTGGGGAAAGAGGTCAATTAAGCCAATCCACCATCCTTTATCCCTTTTGTAAACTTATTGCACTCTTTGACCTTCTAACCAATTTTCAAATCAAGGATGTCTATGCCTAGAAAGGTATCATAAACATGTTGAGATTTGTCCCCTAGAATCACCCTTGGCTCAATGACATGTTTGTGGAATTTTGTGTTTCAAAAATTAACCCTTTTGCTACATTGACTATTCATAACATGTAAACTACTACCCTAGGGTTTAAACATGTTGGAAATTGTGATTTAAACACTAAGAAAATATTCAATCAAGCCCTAGTGTTGATCTTTGTCAAAAATAACCATAAAACCATGCAATCAATGCCTAAACCCTAGGTGGATAAAAAAGAAACTCCAGAACAACAAACTCTAGGTCTAGAATTTCATAAAAAAGTCTCCCCACAACAGCAATAAGAACCTCCAAAATTAATGGTTTCAAACTCTAGAAGGCACCAAAAATTCTAAAACTAATACAGAAAGGAAAAACTTTAAGTAATGCAACATTGGAGTATAAATTAAAATGGTTGGATTGCTACAAGGTGACCTTGAATCTTATTAAAAAACCTACCAAAAAGTAAACCTTAGTGCCAAAACCTATCATTGATGGGACATGAAACAATGAACAATTTGCATCATTTTGTTTTTATTTGCTTCTAGGCAAAAAGTGAGTCAACATCTTTAATTTTAGCTATCACCGACTTGAAGGCTAGCTATCTCCTCATGTGCACCCTATAACATCTTTTGCCACTTAATTTATGTTTTGTATTAACGTAAGCAAGGATTTTGAAAGGGCCCAAACCCTTGTATAAAAAGACCAAAGAAAAAATGAAAAAAGAAAGTAGGAAACTAGGGTCCTGACCCTAAACAAGTTGCCATAAGGCAAGGAAAAATAGGCCCAAGCTAGCAAGATGTAGTAGAGAAACAACACAACCAAACGAAGGGAACAATAATAGTCAAATGAATGAAAGAGCTAGGACCCCCAAGGTCCCACTTAAACAATGCCAAGCCTACAATGGGTTGGCCTCTCACCCAACACTCAAACATAAGTTTGGGGAAGTGATATAGGAAGACCTTTCTTCCTCCTTACAATAGTCTAGGAGACATTAGCATCCAAATTATTAGAACAAGAGAAAGCAAGGAGGATTCCCCCACGAAGAGCTCATCAACATGTGAGAGACATAGAATGTCGAGGAGAAGAGTGGTCATCCAACACATGAGTAGTCAAGAGTTGATTTTCAGTCAAGGGTAGATCGTGTCATGAGTTTAGGGAAATAGTTCCTCAAAATGGTCTAAGGGACATGTCAAATTCATGCTAGAATTAAGAGGCTCAACATCATCTTGAGAGGAGTCATTTGACAAAGAATCAAGAGCATGAATAGCTAAGTGATCTTCATTAGCATCCTTCCACCATGTAGAAAATCCCCTACAACATGAGAGAGGACAATTTGTAGCTAGATGACCAATGGAGAAGCATAGACAACATCTAAAGGGAAGGCCCTTATAATAAAGAGGTTGAATCCAAGGCCTATCCCCAACCATCAAAACCACATCCATATGAAAAGGCTTAGAGATGCCAATATCCACCAAAATGTGAGCAAAAGTAGAGTGCTCATGTAGAAAGTGGAATCATCAACTTTCAAGAAGTGACCAATAGAGTTGCTTGTGGCCTCATAACATGAAACCTCCCAAAACTAGGTGGGTTTGGAGGTCTAACCTACACTAGACATGCATCTAGTGGCTTGATAAGAGGGTTAAAGGAGGTTGACGAAGTCTTAACAAAGAAATAGTTCTCCCCCCATGCCCATAGCTTGCCCAACACCAAATCTATGTCATCGAAAGAGACAAAGGAGGCAATGAGCTCAATATTATCCGCCACAAGAGGCCTTCAAGAATTTAGCACCCATTCATTGAGATCAAGAAGAGAAGGCCAAAGATTGAAGTATTTGCACACCAAACCCCTATGTTGATGTAAGTCCTCATTTTCCACCACATCCTATCCCAAACCACCACCGAGGATCATTTAGCATAGAGAAGAGGACAAGATTTCCTCAAAACAGGAGCAACTCCAAAACTAGTAACCTAAGCAAAGCAGCATCCACCAACTGCAAAAGTAGGCACTAGTAGAAAAAGGCCTTGTCACACCATTAAGAGTGGCAATAGAGGAACCAAGGAGAGGGTTGTAAATAACCTTGAAATCACCAATTGTAAGAGGCAAACAAATCTTGGGTGTGAGGACACCACCAACACTAAAGTTTGAAACAGTAGCTAATGCAGCAAAAGCCATAGGTGCACCAAAAATAACAACAAATAAACCCTTGCTAGGTAACGCTACAACCACAAAAATCTATGCACCAACAACAAATGAACTTGTGACAAATGGTGCACCAATAACATGAAACACACCCACAACAAATGAAATAGCAGTAGCAGATGACCCAAAACCAAGCAGTACATCAACAATAGATGTAGAAGAACCATGGACCCTTGCAACAAACAAGGAATGAGTGAGAGTAGGAGCAAGAGAGAAACAAATTAAGTTACATTATCGATAGGACTAGGCCCATGTTTTACTTACTAAAACCATTGAACTCATGTTAAGAGTAATATAGGCATGCACCTCTTGAACACATGATGCTTGAATCATCTATCATATTTGGACATGCACATCAAGTTTGTCACTTAAATAATGTCTTCATTCATCTAAGGTATTTATTTTAACCCCACTAAGACTTGGTAAAACTCATTAAAAAATGTATTTGTGGTATGTTCTAGGCACACCATATATTCATTTGTGCCCCTTAAACTCTCAATAATAATAATTGAAGAACACATTTCCTTTATCTTGGCACTTGAATGTTGGTAGAATAAACATAGGCATCCATTTGTCTTCACCTACCACTTGGCAATGACTTAGGAGCTCTTTCCTTTCAATTTTGTCACTTGCCTTTTCATTGCTAAGGCATGCATCTTGTTCATGTTTGTCACCAAAGATTGATCAAACATCTCTTCTATGTACTTTCCCTTGAAACTTAAAAACCCAATACAAGCATTTGAACATAAACATTTCTACTGCTACAAACAACTAGCCAAACTTTCCTTTTCCTTTAACTATCCTTCATTTCCTATTCTTATTAATGGTCTAACCAATAGATAATCAACCTTGTTTATGGGTGTGGTATGCAACAAAAGAGAACAAGAACAAAAATGACACGTTCAACTCTCGTACTTAACAATTTTGAGATGGCTTCCATGAAATATGAGAAAACAATGTCTAGAAGACAAATCTCATTGGGATGTAACACCCATTAAATTTTATATACCTAGAAATGAGGTTAGGATTTGGAAAAGGATAACCATAGCTAAGAAGGTGAAGGTTTCCAGATTATTTATGGGGGACAAAGTAAAATCTAAGGGTGTGTCAATAGAATCTATACGATCTATTATGGCATCCATGGTTGATGAAAGTTCTACTAAAGGAAGGATGACAATTAGTGATAGGCAAGGTACAATGGTAGGGATGTTGAATTTTCAATCATAGGAAAAGGCAAATAATTAAATCACCCTTTATATTTTATTGTCCATTCCACTTCATTTCACGGGTTGTGTTCTTATTTCACAGATACTGAAAAAGACAAACAACAAAGATTCAATGAAATGCAATGATGCAAAATTCCAACTTTAGATTTTGAGGGAGGCCAAAAAAGATGTTGGGGCCTCAAATATCATATAGGTGGTCATTAATTCAACATGTGCTTAAATTAGTTGGTATGGTTATGGAAGATGCTTACAAGCACATTTTTTGGACCCCATCTATTCATATGTTATACAATGCATTCTTTGGGAATACAAATTGGATAAAAAGTGTGGTAGCAAAGTTCAAGATACATAAATGTTCATTTACAACCACCACACTTTGCTCTTTAAAACTTTTTCAAGTACAAAAATTTTCAAAGATGGATAATAGATATGTCAGTTATTTTATTTTGCTTGAGAGAATCATTGAGGTGCAAGAGCCTCTATACTAAATGACGGTTAATGCAAAGTGAGGTAGATGGGTAAAGGCAAACACATTTAAAGGAAAGAGTGAAGCACAAAATCTTTGATGATAATTGGTGGTTCGTTATGAAGTAAGAGATTTATACTATTATTCTTTGTATAAATTGCAAATTGCAAATTATTTTTTTCCTATTTTAAATTTAAATTTTATCAAGTTAAACAGTCAATCTATCATTTTAGTCTTATTATTTTTTTAATATTTTGTTTACAAATACATTTGCTCGTTTATCTCCTTCATGCAAAGGATTAGATATGCCAATACAAATTATTTTTCTCTTTGAGATATGTGTAGGATGTTTAACATGTTTGTCCAAATAAAACAAGTTTCATAGTGAGGACCTTGATTTGGAATTATATGAGAAGCATATCAAGTCCGCTATGACACAATTGAGGATGGTTATGAACAACCCCTTCATATGGCAACCTATGCTCTAAATTCCAAATGGTATGCACCAAAAGCTAGGAGAATGAATCTTTATTGAAGATGAAGAGGTGCAAAAACAATTTATGAAAGCCCTTTGAAAAATGTACAATATTGAGGCAACAACATTACTTCAATAGTGATTTAGCAAACCAAAGGCCAAGGCAAAAAAGATAAATTAACTAAAACCGATCATATCAAAATAGTGGACAAGGCATGGCAAAGATGCAATAGAGTTAAGTGTACTTGTCATTCACCTCATTTTAAACTGTGTCAGTTTCTTTGCTAAAAACAAATTCATATGGTCCACATACAACCCATTCATTTGTTACGAGGTAAAGGCTTACCTCTCAACAAATGGAAAAATTGGTGTTCCTACATGATGCTTTGCAACTTCAAGATTGATAGACTCTAGTGTGTTGTCAAACTTCAACCATCACATATTTTAATGAGATGGCATAGGAGGGCTTGATTAGGTTTCCATTAGATGAAGTAGACTCTCATATTGGGAGTAACTCAGAGTCAAACTATTTTAGTACAGGCTAAGATTAGGCATAGCAACAATAGATCTAATTGCTATATTAGTTTTTAAGATTTTTTTTATTCACATTTTGTAGTTGTAGGCTGTAGCATCTCTGCCTTGTAGAAAACAATAAAATTTTGTTAATTTATATGCTCTCTCATGTGAATTCAAATAATTAAAAGTTTTTAAATTTTTTTAATTTTCCCTATTCTTTTAATTGTTGCCCCTTGTCATCCTTCCAAAAAAAAAATGGCCTTCCAACCCCAAAATGCATCCCTGCCACCACCATCTCGGAAACACTGCAGAACATACACCGAATGATGCTCAAAAGCTTTAGTCTCAAAAAAAAAATGATAAGATAAAGATTGTAGAGAAAAGATGTAAACCACTGTTCTTTACACCAAAAAGATTTGTCCAAAGAAAAATAACACTACTAAATGCCAATTACATTTCATAAAGTGACCCACCACAGCCATAAGTTCAACTTAAAAATATAAATTCTTCCAAATTTTAATAACAATGATTTGTATATGAACTTAAGTAGATAGCATATGTTTTAATAAATAATCCTTCATTGCTTGAGGGAAACCAGTTATTGAAATCAACATATGTAAAGAAAAATCTGATATGTGAAAGAAAAACAGCTTGGATTATGTATTACTTCCCTTTTAGAGGAAAAGGAAGTACTAAAAGATATAGTTACATGTATCCAACTGCATGTATTGCATTTCAACGTGTGACATGTATTAGTGATTTATGAAATGCATTGATACAGTGGATGTGCATATCCTTTGGAAAAGAGTTCTTCTAGGATCTGGATATCTGGAAGTCCATCCCGTGGACCTGGATTTAAGAAGTTACAAACCATGATATTGACATACAAAAGGACACCATGACACTGCATATATCTGGGGTTTACATTTGTATGTAATGATTGGATAATCTTCTGATAAGATCTGGATACTGTTCCAAGGACTGAAATTTGAAGGCAATTTTGAAGCTATGACACTTTTGTACATAATACTTATCTTGCATGCTAGTTAGATACTCATAAACACCTTTTTTAAACTATGGAACAAGTTCTAACAGATAGAGCTCGGCATCAAAGCTTAACCCAACAGCTGCAGTTGGCTGAAGCTCGCCATCCACCATTCCTCCAAATATAACTATAGAACGCCCAGAACCAATAGGACATGCTCCATGAAAGGACCTCTCATTTGGAGGGAAGCCCTTTTGCTTGAGTTTTTTCCAAATCTTATGAGTTACGGGGTTTTGCATTATATCAGGAACTGTTATATCTGGACTTGAAGTGAAAAATGCTGGACTCTCAATCAAACCCCCTGCAATTGGATCAAGAATCCAAATATCACCTTTCCTGCATCTGGAAGCATCTTCACCACCATAAATGAGGATTCTTCCTCCAAACACAGGGGTAGCAGAATGACCTGAACGGGGTGCTGGGATTCCATCTAATGGATTTGGTTCATATGAACAAAGTTCAACCCACTCTGGTTGGTTACCCTGCATATCAAACATCCATACATCATTTAGAACTTCAAAATGTGTACCTCTACCTCCAAACAAAATCATGCGATTTGCATCAATCCATGTTAGCGTGTGACCCGATCGTGGAGGTGGTGACAACAATGTCTCAATTTCATGCCAGCATGGTTGTTGACCTTCATTAAGATTCAACATCCATGTATCATTCAGTCTCAAACCATCTGGTCCAATTCCACCATAAACCACAATTCTGTTGTCCCCAGCAAAGCAGCCTGCATGTGCACCACGAGGAGCTGGAGCTGCAGCAACTTCTAACAGCTTCCATGAAATCCTTCCAACTGGAGATTTATCGTACAAAACTTGCCCTATCCATGTGTCATTTAGGCGTTCACCATTATCATTAATACCTCCAAAAAGAACTAGTAGATCTCCCACAACTGTACAACTTTGTCCGAAACGGCCACTAGGTGTGCCACTTTTGACCTGTTGCCATCTTAATCCATCTGCAAGATTATCTGTTACGGAAGCTATCCATGTGTCATCTAAATGGCGCCCTGCAAACATAAAGTAGTAAATAATTAATCACTTTCACATGAATCATGTTCTATTCAAAATCCAACTGTAGTTTGTTAAACAAAAGAAATATGGTGGACTAAGTATTCTCTGCCTTACTTGAGAGCTAGTGTTCAAATTCTGATCATTATAAGTTTGAATGCTCTAATTTAAAACTTCCTACATTACTTGAGATTTCATTTCAGATAGCCCACAGTTTCTTGACAGCACTAAGCTAGGGAAAAACACCCTATCCTAAAGACGTCTATAAAAAGTAGGGCCTCAACTGTTCCGGGCACTCCCTAAGTATTTTTTCTCTAGGAGGTTGAGGCTGAAGAATATAAAATTTCAAAATGGAATCAATGACAGCCAAATCTCTTTCTTCAAATAAGCATAGAAAGTTGTGATTGTCCTGCCAGCTGTGAATAGTTTCTTTAACAAACCAATTGAACAAAAATAATATTTATCAACATGCCAATTAGACACAGGTCATAATTATCAGATATTGAAGACAGACAAGTTTCCATTATTACCTTTTTTTATCAAATGAATGACTGTTAGTGATAACATAACAAAAAACTTTTCAGTACCTGTTGGTCAATCATACATTGTTCATCGATTATGTCTACCAAATACAAGCAGCAAGAGGTCCTTTCTTAGTAATTGTATAGCATAAAATATTGATCAATAGTTTTCAAGGTTCAATTTCTTCTGGTTTGGGTTTTGTTATCGCAGCTTCTCTTTCAACAGTTAAGTTAGTAACTCAATTCACCTTGCATGGCTCTTCAAGCTAGTGTGGCTATTGAGCTACCTATTGGCCTATGTACTGTAATTGGCATAACCTATTTTGAATTAGCTAGCTGATCTATAAAGTTGGCAGCAAGGATATTTGATGCAGTCTTGATTGGTAGGGTGACTCTTGCAACAGGCTCGAAATCTAAGCACTACTCTCAGGCTATGGATATTTCCAATTGGCAAATGTATGTTTTCATACTCCACTCTATACTCTCAAATATCATATTTGAGGCTTATAAGAATTTGCAATTATTCTTAGGTGGATTTTTAAATTTAGAACTTAGTGTTGGATATCGATCAAATATGCTTCAGGAGGGACTCTCTTAATTCTTCAGTGGTTTCTAATTGCGCTGAATGCTGGGCTTCATGGAGATTTATTAAACAACATGATGAACTTGAAAGGTTAAATATTATAGAGATCATAAAAGATGAATAAGTCTATGAAGTGGATCTTGATAGTATCAATGAAGCTGAATCAAAGCGGGAAATTTTAATAGTTTATCAGTTGATATATTAACTATATTGCCAGTATTCCACATTCAGTTGAAGACTAGGACCTGTCTGGAACCTTTGCAAATACCTGGCATACATAATATTTCATAGCATGCACTGAGAAAAATGAGATTGATACAGCAAAAGAAACAAGAAGACATTATAAAAGAAAAGAAATCATAAATATACTTTCTTAAAGCAACTTGTCACAGAAAACAAAAAAAAGTGTTTTGCTGAAAGAGAAAACTATGATATATAAGAGCATATAAAATTCTATTATTATAACTTATTTTTTATAGGAAATTTAAAGCAAAAGGGGCTCAGTCACTAGTGTCCTTAACAAGGACTTCAATAGCATGATTCATGTCAGTAAATGAATTATGTAATTAATAGATAGTGATACCCTTATTGCTCTCACAGATAAATCCCCTTGTAGAATTCAGTCATGTTGCTATAAGTCTAACATGTCGCAGAATACCTCCCACAAGAAAAAAAATCAATCGGCTAAATCTAAAAATTGGCTAATGTATAGAATCTCTGCCTCTAGGAATGGCTATATGTATAAAATCTCTGCAAGTATGTTAAGGAGGTACAAGAGAGTGGGACATCATACATGATCAACATTGAAAAATGGGAAAGCATGCCAACCAAGCAATAGGAAATAGATTCCTGTTTGGATGGGGAGTTTCCTGGTTCATGTTTTCCCTGAGATGCAGGAAACAACTGGGAATCTAAGGAATAGAAAAGGAGGTTTTTAATGCTCCAAAGAGAATTTTCCTGAGCTGTTGAAAACTTGAACATCAGTTGTGAGGTAGTTTGGCCTTGGAGTGTATCATGAATAATTGTTTCCTCAATGTTCATTTTGTGGGCTTCTTAAGTTCAAGGCATGAAGTTCTGGTCTATTCTTGCTTTTGATTATAGCTATATAGCCTGTTTTAAATCAATCAGCTTATCTATCCAACCAATGAAAGTGGTTGCTCCCTATGCTACCATGCATATTCTCTCAGCCAAAATATTGGCATTAATATTGATTTGTCTAATTGGGCAAGGTACTTGTTTTTAGTCCAAAGAAAGGCATAAAGCTGTATATTTGAAAACAACTTTTATTTAAGTTATTCAAAAGACTAGGTGAAAAACTTGTAGCTATCCTCCTTAAAAGCTCTAATATATAGTGAGACACGGTATTGTTTAAATTTTGTAGAAACATGATAGCATTATAAGGAGCAGAATCCGTAACATCCTAAGCATGACTGACAAGAAATTATTTGCATAAATGTTTCATATAATGCTAGTGATGATGTGACACAATCTCTGACAAGGGTGCTAAATAGATATAAGAAATTTAAGCATGGAAAGATATCATAGCATTTTTATAGAAGCTTGATGTAATAATTGATCATGAAATCAAGATTCATACAATAAATAATATAATCATTAGGCAAAACTTCTAATAATCATTATGTTTATTTACTACTAGACTGTACACTGCTTACATAAGAGCATAAGAAAGGCTTCCCAAGTTTAAGCACATGAAGATGCATGGGTATGTCAATACTATTAGTATTTATATAGGCACCAAGATATGTGGGTATATGTATGTAGAAGAGGTCCTCATCCCAATACCTGAGCTTCCAGGTAACTATTCAAAATACATATTCGTATCTTTGTATGTGCTATTCATCAAAAAGCACCATACTAAGCATGTGATCACCCTATGACACCTTTGGTCCTTTCCAAACCTGCAGCTAGAGAATGGGGTTATGTGTAAACCTGTAATGAGATCTACACAGCAAACTTGTTGTGAGTACCACTATTGTCTTGGAGTCCATCCTGATGATACTGGTAGTGATGCCCCCATTTTCCTAGGTTTGTCATGTCTCTCAAATAACAAGACAGAGAAAACTACAGCACATGCATATAAAGGAATTGCACATAACTTGAAATAGATAGAAAAAATCCTTTTATTCGTGTACAAAGCAGCACATATTGCTATGGTGCAAGGAGATATGACACTCTATGAGAGCTACTTTTCCTGACCAAGTCCTTCATAAACATAGTTTAGTTGAGCATGTGTCAATTGGATCACAACCATCCCAGTAACAAACAATGCTAACCAACACAACGCTACTAAGTCATCTATCGAGACATAATCATGGCCAAGTCTCATTACAATTAAAAAAAAAGCAAAAAATACAAAGTATTTGTTATAAATAGCTAACTAAAATCTCCTCAGCATGTTCAAATGTATAAATTTGTTCTACAATACCTTAGGAAGTCATCCAGACCTTGTCCAACACATGTGATCATTTGGGTTCCTTTAAGACCTTCCACGGCCAGTCCACAATGCCACCATGCGACATTCAGAAATTTTGCTTGCAATGCCTGACATTGTCATGCCACATATTTTTTGGAACAATCAAGGTGCCAACAGGATTCATATCTTGGGCATCTTTAAGGTGACTGAAACACTCTTTTCTGTACTTTTCAGATTCAACTTCTCTTTGACTAGATGTGGCATCAGCACCCTCTCAGTGGTTTTTAAATTCACCTATAAGGATCCCTCTCCTAAACATTGTACCAGATTCTTAACAGCTTCACAAAGGCAATATTGCATATGATCACCTACAAACACCATTATGGTCATTCGCTTTCACACAAAATCACTCTTCCAAAGAGGTACCCTCAAATAGTTTCAGTGGTTTTTCTTTGTTTCAGCTTTACATTATCTTTGCAGATTTGAGTATTGGTTGTGTTTCATTTAGATTGTCTCTATGATTTTTTGAATTCTGAAAAAATCTACACTTCTCTCAGTATTTGGGATCTAACTTTAGCTGTGTCTTCTTTATATACAAAAGAAAAAGGAAAGAATTATCTAGCTTGCATTCTACTTCTAGGTCAAATTAGGGCCTTCTTTCTATTAATGTATCTTGGATTTATTCCCATTACAGCAAATAGATTAGTAGGAAAGTCTTCTTTGTTTGGGATCCCATATCAACTAAAATCCTCAAAACCATAAATCAAGCCCTAGTTGATCTTTTCCTTTTTACCATTGGTTAATTCAGTTTATCTAGGGTCAATCCTTCACCATGTCAGTGGAGCTCAGACTTAGTTTCTTTGCTTTCTTTTCTTACCCTATCTTCTTCAGTATCAAACCTTTGTCCCGGTCTTTGCAATTACAACATGATCAACTTAAACTTCTTATGGCAGTCGAAACATCCCATAGAAAGAAGCAGTATAGGTCGACAATAATCAAAGCTTATACCAAAGTAGCTTCCTTTCTAGGTCCACATACACAATACCCATTAGAACACAATGACTGAATTTGTGCCTTGAGTCCTAAGAACACCCTCTAGGGCACAAGGTTCATCCCACCATTCCTATTGACTGGAATTTATGCTACTTGATCTCCTTATAGCTCTTATACAACCTAAGGTCAAGTCAATGCAAGTCACAAAGGAAACTTGCATGAAACAACTTGTAATGTTCCCCGACCGTACAGTACGGTATAACCGGCAAAGGAGAAGGGATTGTTGAACTTGGCAGAGAAGGATCGTACGGTGGGTAGACCACACTATGGTAGCGAAGTGACCGTACGGTGTATGAGGAGGAGGTCGTACGGTGTAGATGTCGTACGGTGGGTGAAATAGAGCGTACGGTGTGTCAAGGAGGGGACCGTGCGGTGTAGATGCCGTACGGTGGGGTGAAACAGGGCATACGATATATCAAGGCAAGCCGTATGGAGGAGTCCACGCAGGCCATATGGTGGTGATAATGAGCGTACGGTGAAGGGGCTGCACGATGTTGGGAAGAGGGTGGATGTATGGCGGAGAGTTCGTACGGTGGTGCGAGGGAGAAGCGGCCGTACGGTGAAGCCGTACGTGTGGAGGG
The DNA here is from genome assembly GCF_030272615.1 of Cryptomeria japonica. Classification (NCBI taxonomy): domain Eukaryota; kingdom Viridiplantae; phylum Streptophyta; class Pinopsida; order Cupressales; family Cupressaceae; genus Cryptomeria; species Cryptomeria japonica. The sequence continues at coordinate 436,473,673 of NC_081409.1, forward strand.
TCTGCCGAGTGGTACGGTGGTTCAATGGGTTACCTTCGGTTTCAGTAATTGATCTTCTGCGCGTATACCAAGTATTGAACTCTGAGCGATAACATGCATATATAGCAGAAATGACGCTGGAAGTTAAATTTGATTCAACAATGATAAGGTTCCAGATTGCCAGATCCGGAACAAGTACAAAGACAAAATAGGGTGAGAGGTGAACCTCACCGAAACTGCAAATACCAAATAGGGAGGGTCTTTCACCTCTGAAATGGCGGATAACAGAACTCCAACAGGAATTCGCACAATAGAGAAAGGATATCAAAAATTCGCATACCCCTAACAATGACCAACACGGCCAAATATATGGGCTCCGGGAAACTTCCCGAAGGGTTACAAACAGGCCGACATGACCAACCAAAACTTGCCTAATCTAATTAAATAAAAGGGCCCGAAATATTTGTTATTAAATTTGGGCCTTACAACAAAGTAATTAGATTTATTATGTAATTACATCGGGGATATCACAGTCCTCCCGAGCCAAAAATTGCTTGCCCTCAAGCAATTGCAGACTTGGATGCTCCAGAATTTGTTCGCCTTCCCAGGTGGCATCCTCAATGGGTAGATTCTTCCAGCGTATAAGGAACTCTTTGACTGTGCGTGTTCTCAACCTCTTTTCTCTGACATCGACGATCTCCGCCAGTTCCAAAATTAGTTTCCCTTCTTCGTCGATGGGTGGCAGATCCCTAGACACTGTGACGCGTTGCCCGACGGCCTTCTTCAGACATGACACATGAAAAACATTGTCAATCCGACTTCCTTCAGGAAGCTCCAATTCGTAGGCAACTTCGCCCACTCTCCGAGCCACCCTGTAGGGTCCATAGAAACACGGCTTCAACTTCTCCTTACCACTTGTCTTCAAGGAGGATTGTCTGTGCGGCTGAAGTCAGAGGTAAAACAGATCACCAACTTCAAATTTTCGTTCAATTCGGTCAGCATACATCTTTTGTTGGTTCTGTGCCCTCTGCAGGTTTTCTTTGAGAGCTCTCAGGATATCTAAACTCTCCTGAAGCCAATCTTTGGCCATTGGTGCACGACTATCTCCCAATGCCAGGTCAACAAATGAAGAAGGTTCATAACCATACAGTGCTTTGAAAGGTGGCATGCCTATCGACATGTGATAAGTGGTGTTGTAACAATGTTCACCCAAATGTAACCAGCGAACCCAAGCCCTATGTTGTGCTGAGACGTAGTTCCTGAGATAACCCTCCAGCCATTTGTTCACAATCTCAGTCTGTCCGTCTATCTGCGGATGTTAGCTCGTGCTGGGCGACAGCTCGGTTCCAGCCAACCGAAATAACTCCGTCCAGAAGATACTCAAGAAACGGCTATCCCTGTCACTGACTATGTTTCGCGGTAAACCATGTAGGCGGAACACCTCGCGGAAGAACAACTCGGCTACTTGAACTGCTTGGTATCTTGTGGGGATGGCAAAAAAATGTGCATACTTGGTCAATCGGTCAACTATGACAAAAATGCAATCCTTTCCTTGCACTCTGGGGAGTCTCGTAATGAAATCCATCGAGATGCTATCCCATTTCTGGTTGGGAATTGGCAGTGGTTGCAGCAGTCCGGCCGGCAGGTTATGCTCAGATTTGTTCTGCTGACAGGTGGAGCATTCCCGTACATACTGCAGAACATCGTCCTTAAGCCCCTTCCAGGAAAACCTTTCACGGATCTGTCTGTAGGTTTTCAAGTATCTCGGGTGTCCAGCCAAGGGGGAGTCGTGCAATTCCTTCAGAACCTTTTCCTTCATCTTGGATTCGGGTACCAGATAAATTTTGTCCTTGTAATAAATGATGTCGTCAATTACCTTGTATCGGTCATCCTGTACTTGACCATCCATCAGTTCGCAGGCAAAAGTGTTCTTAGAGTATTCAACCAACAGATATTGCTTCCAGTTCGCCGAAATCTGAGATAAAGAACATATGGTGGGCCTTCTGGACAGGGCATCAACGACCACGCTATTCTTTCCTTTCACATATTCAATGTCGAAATCAAATGCCTGGACTTTGCTCACCCATTTCTGTTGTCGTTCATTCAGATCCCTCTACTCCAAGAAGTATCGCAAGCTGTTGTGATCTGTTCGCACAACAAACTTTGCTCCGACGAGGTACTGTCGAAACTTCGTCAGTGCGTGTATGATGGCGAGCATCTCCTTGTCGTAGATGGAATATAACCGCTCAACTCCCGAGAGCTTCCGGCTCTCGAACGCAATGGGGTGACGGTCTTGCATCAACACCGCTCCAATGCCTTCACCCAAGGCATCACACTACAGGATGAAAGGGCGAGTGAAGTCTAGTAGTGCCAGAACCGGACACGTGCTCATCACTTCTTTTAGTTTGTTGAAAGTCTGTTGTGCCTGCACATTCCAATGGAAGGATCCTTTCTTTGTCAGATCTGTCAGTGGTGCCCCAAGTTGTGAAAATCCTTTCACAAACCTTCTATAATAACTGCACAAACCAAAAAATCCGCGCAACTCCGAGAGAGTCTTTAGTGGAGGCCAATCCAAAATGGCCTGAATCTTTTCCTGGTGAACTTGTACCCCCTGGGCGCTGATGACGTGACTCAAGTATAGGACCTCGGTCATTCCAAATTCACATTTGGATCTTTTGGCATATAGTGATTGTGATTCCATAATCCCCAATACTTCATCTAAATGCCCCATATGTTCCTTCCAGGTCTTGCTGTAGATCAGTATGTCATCGAAGAATACCAATAGGAACTTACGCAGTTGCTTGTTGAAGATGTGGTTCATGCAAGACTGAAAAGTGGCCGAAGCATTGGTTAATCCAAACGGCATGACCAAGAACTCATAGTGTCCGTAATGGCAACGAAAGGCCGTCTTTTCCACATCTTGCTCCCTCATACGGATCTGATGGTAGCCAGGATGGAGATCAATCTTGGAGAAATAGATTGCGCCATGTAATTCGTCCAATAGCTCATCGATCCTGGGAATGGGGTACCTATTCTTGATAGTCTTCTTGTTTAGTGCAGGATAATCGACACACATTCTGAGAGTCTCGTCCTTCTTCTTCACCAGTACCACCGAGGACGCAAAGGGGTAAGAACTTGGCCGGATCCATCCCTTATCGAGGAGTTCCTGGATCGTTTTCTCTATCTCATCTTTGAACTTCTTCGGGTGGCGATAGGGTGTGGTGATAACGGGTTTTGCCCCCTCCTCCAACTCGATGGTGTGCTCAAACCCTCTGTGTGGGGGTATACCAGGTGGAATATCAGCGAAGACCAAGCTATGCCCATCCAGAACCGATTGAAGTTCCTCATCCTGATAGTGAGTCGGTTGCCCTTTCACAGGTTTTGTTGAGATCAAGCAATGTGTTGCCCAGACCACTTCATCATGTCTGAAGATGGCTTCCATCCTTTTGGCAGAAATCTCCCTTGGGCTGCCATTCGACATTCCCCTAAGAACTACCTTCCTGCCATCAACCTCGAATGAGAACTCCATCCGTTTGAAGCTCTGTGTGTACTGGTCGAGGGTCTCCATCCATTGAATGCCCAGTATGGCATCCGTGTCATCCAGATCCACAACAAAGAAATCATCGGTCACCGTGTAATTTCCCATGGTGATACTCAGTTGCGGAACCAGGTGAGTGCATGATAGGAGATTTCCTCCTGCCACCTTGACATCGAACCCTTCATGTTCCTTCGTACACAAGCCCCTACGGTTGACGAGTGACAAGTTTATGAAGTTGAGCGAGGCTCCACTGTCGAGCATAACAAGAACTCGTTGCCCTTGGAGTGTACCACGTACTCTAAATACACTGCACCTCGGGGTACCCGCTAGTGTGGCGATGACGCCCCCCCTCCGTACCAATGTGGAGATTCTCTCCGCTAGGCTGGTTTCTTTGGCCGATTCTTCCCTTGGGGTTTTGCTTTCTTCATGCTCCTCTTCTCCATCAGACATTACTTCAATATAGTGAATCTTTCCTTTGCCCAAACATCGGTGGCTTGGTTCCCATGGTTCTTTGCAGGTGAAACACAGCTTCTTCCTTCTAAGTTCCTGTCTTGTGGCTTCATCGAGTGATGTCCCCTTCGGATAGGGTTTATTATCCTTCTCCCTCAGAACGAAAGGTGGTTTGGTAGGTGCAAAACTTCTGGACAAGGAAGATGTTGCCATGTTGCGGGCCTTTTTTATTGCTTCTGTGAGTGTGCTGGGGTTGAACCCTTTTACCCAACCTTTCAGTGGTTCCATCAATCCGTCTATGAACAAGACCACCAATCTCCGCTCTGAGATGTCAGTCACCAACACAGATAGTCTCTGGAATTCTGTGATGTAACTGTCCACAGATCCCAACTGCTTTAGTTGCGCCAACTCCTTGAAATTGAGTTCTGGGTCCTTCCCGTCAAATCGATCTATGAGCTTCTCTGTGAATTCAACATAGGAAGTTATCTGGTCATGGCCAAGAGTGACCATTCCATGATGCCACCATTCATGCGCAACCCCTTCCAGGTAGAGTGCTGCGAACTTGATAGCTTCATCTTTAGGCATCGGGTTGAGTTGGAAGTAAGTATCTGCCTTTTGAACCCAGGCACGTGCCGAGGTTGCTCCGGCCCCATCAAAGGATGACAGGTTTATCTTGCCAACCTTCCGTTTGATGTCATTGTTCTAGTGTCCATAATGGCCCCGACTTCTGCCGCCCGAGTATTTCATCTGGAGTTCCACATAATCCTTGAAGGATATGTCCCCTTCAAGATTTGCATCCCTCCAATCTTGACTCAACTGTGCTTGCATCTCCTGAAAGGTGGGTTCTGGCTCCCCCCGTGGTGCTTCGGATTTTTGAGGAAAAGTCGGCATAAGCGGCCGTGAATGTGAGCGTTGGACTTTTGACCTTCCCGTGACCGAATCATCGCCCTGTCCATTCTGTTCTCCATTCGTTTTTCCCAAGGCCAATTGTCGTAAGGTTTCCTCCATGATTTGTTGTCGTTGCTCTCCTCTGGTTAGGGTGTCATTGAGTTGAGCTTGGCTTTTGGTTAGCTCCCTTAATAGTGCCATGACTTCTCTTGTAGGGTCCTGTGGTTCGCCCATTCGATCAGCTGAAAAGTACCTCCTTTTGGTGTATACTTGCATCCGCTACACGACAGGCTGGGAAGATCACAAGCTCTGATACCACTGTAATGTTCCCCGACCGTACAGTACGGTATAACCGGCAAAGGAGAAGGGATTGTTGAACTTGGCAGAGAAGGATCGTACGATGGGTAGACCGCACTATGGTAGCAGAGTGATCGTACGGTGTATGAGGAGGAGGTCGTACGGTGTAGATGTCGTACGGTGGGTGAAATAGAGCGTACGGTGTGTCAAGGAGGGGACCGTGTGGTGTAGATGCCGTACAGTGGGGTGAAACAGGGCATACGGTATATCAAGGCAAGCCGTATGGAGGAGTCCACGCAGGCCATACGGTGGTGATAATGACCATACGATGAAGGGGCTGCACGATGTTGGGAAGAGGGTGGTCGTATGGCGGAGAGTTCGTACGGTGGTGTGAGGGAGGAGCGGCCGTACGTGTGGAGGGTTTGCCGAGTGGTACGGTGGTTTAATGGGTTACCTTCGGTTTCAGTAATTGATCTTCTGCATGCATACCAAGTATTGAACTCTGAGCGATAACATGCATATATAGCAGAAATGACACTGGAAGTTAAATTTGATTCAACAATGATAAGGTTCCAGATTGCCAAATCTGGAACAAGTACAAAGACAGAATAGGGTGAGAGGTGAACCTCACCGAAACTGCAAGTACCAAATAGGGAGGGTCTTTCACCTCCGAAATGGCAGATAACAGAACTCCAACAGGAATTCGCACAATAGAGAAAGGATATCAAAAATTCGCATACCCCCAACAATGACTAACACGGCCAAATATATGGGCTCCAGGAAACTTCCCGAAGGGTTACAAACGGGCCGACATGACCGACCAAAACTTGCCTAATCTAATTAAATAAAAGGGCCTGAAATATTTGTTATTAAATTTGGGCCTTACAACAAAGTAATTAGATTTATTATTTTATTACATCGGGGATATCACACAACTTTGCAAACCGCCATATGGATTAACCAAGGAAGACACATGTAGGTGGTGAATATCCATATGCACATGCTGTAGGGTTACTTGTAACAAAGATTAGCAATAAAAAGAAAAATGAGGGGCCACCAGCCAACCACTAATTAAGGGGTATTCATTTGACCAGTATGCTAGATTCGAGTCATGCCATATGTTATAAACTAGTATTCACCATAACAATGTGTACAATGCTTCATCCAGCACATACACATTAATACATACCTAAGCATTGCCATAAAACAAAAATCCTTTAGTGATGAAATGCATCTAATGCAGCCAAAATTCATCACTGTTGGAAACTTAGAACATTTAGACAGCCTTTAAGAAATCCACAATACTTCAAACATAAAATATAAATCCTTTACTACATAGATGGAAAATAGAAATGTATAACAGAAACAAAAATCATAAGTAATACAAATTCTGTCCAAAACTTTCCAAAAAAATACCTGCAGTGTGTGATCCTCAAGGCAGCACAATCCTATTTTGGGAATTAGATATTGTCATAGTAATGTGTTTGTTCAATTTGCCCTCCTCTAAAGATCGTATATGTGGAAATATGTACAAAATCTAGGTTTGAAATACCTCCATGTGTAAAGGGGTGTTCAACTTCTCCCACCTTTTCTGGATGATGGGGTGAATGTGCTCATTGTACAACTCTAGGATAGGGTCTCTCCCTCAAATGGAAGCCTTCATTTGGCCAAGCATGCTATCAATGCATTCATAGGTCTCCCCAAGACTAGGACTATAAAAATCCCCAAATCTGATAATTGTGAAAATATGTTGTACACTAGATGTGATGTACCTCACATTTGACAGAAAGGTATCACTGACCGCAATTTCCTTCACCTTCTTCCCCAACTTAGTCTTTAACTCCTTCCACCTATTCTAATCTTGTGTCACAAGTCATAACCATAATTTGCAATGGCTATTGTAGCTCAAGCAATAGGAAGTAAATCAAGTCTCAAATAATTTGAGGAATTCTTTCTTGCAAAGATCTGAAACAATGCCAATGAGGAATGGTAATTGTAAATGGACATTTGTATCCCTTGCATCAACCACCTACTATTTCACCCATCCTACCTTTACAATGTTTTTAAGTGCATTGTTTATAGCATGCACACAACAAGAGGTCTAATAGATGTGCCTAATGAAGATTGAATCAACATACCCACTTTCTATAAACATTTCTTGCATTAGTAATCACCTACACCAAGTTTTGAGGACAAGCCTCCTCAATGGCTTTTCTTATGATCTGAAACTAAAATCCCACATCTTTGCATTTTCTTGAGCAATCAACTACCTGAAAAAAATAAGGTACATCAATCCATGAAACTATAATGTTAATGAGAGAACAATGTCTAATATTCATCCACCCATCCATGATTACACTACAGTCATGTGCTACCCTTCTCCTCTATCAACAAGTTAACCTTGGAATAATCTTTTTTCCAAGGTAGAGGTTCTCAATCTAGTCACATTGGGACCCACATAACCACGACCAACTTTTCTTACCTTTTCACATTTCCTTGTACAAAGGAGATTGGCAAACATGGAAAAAAATGTTGTTACCAAAATGGATATTGGCAATGGCCTCATCTACAACCTCCCTCCCTTGCACGATGAACATATGTGTGATTGGGTTCAGTGACGATGAACCTAGTACTAGAAACTGTTGGTGCAATGATTTCACATAAAATAATTTGATCATTGATAGTGATAGATTTCTGGATTCAACTGTGTAAGAATTTTTGCATCACTACCAATGGTACAAATATATTTATTCTGAGTCGTTATCAATCATTATATTTATTCTGCAAATCAAGATCATTATTGACATTGAATGTATCCATTTTGACACTGGAAATAGATGCAAAATTAAAAAAACAATATATGTATTAAAAATTCTTACACAGTTGAATCCAGAAACCTATCACTATCAATATCATGGACTGTGGAAATCTGATAAATATAATTTGATCATCTCAACCCTCATTTCAAGTGTTTCACAAAGCCTAACTCCTTTACCAAGGGTATGCAAATTAGTGTGCATTAACGCTTGTAATGCTGCCATTCCAACCCGCTAGGCAAATGTTACATTTCAATTTCCAACCATTACCTGAATTAGATACTCTATTTGGGCAAGTATCATTGCAAGTTATTGCAAAGAATTTTTCTTGTTAAATGGCACTTTGGCATTCTGTTCCAATAACTCTAAAGGCAATCAGATTGCAATACAATTGCAACTGGACTATTTATGGTTGGTTGGGATTTGCATGTGGCTGTCAACTGATTCCTCATTATATTTATTCTGCAAATTAAGATCAGTATTGACATTGAATGTAACCAATTTGACGCTGGAAATAAATGCAAAATAAAAAATCAATATAAATATTAAAAACAAGCACAGCAAGCTTTTAAATTTCAAAATAGAACTCTCAGTTGTCAGCTATAAAAAAATTTGAAAACAGCATAATGTGTTTTCTAGGTTTCCTTCAGCTATCAGTGGGGAACTTTGAAACATTTTCACATGTCAATAGAAAACAATCCCATGACAGGATCCAAAATGAAGGTTAAAAACTTGGAGGTCTCAAATTAACATTAAATTGTCATAAACTCAGTTCTGTTATTTTCATTTCATATGGTATATACTATCAAAGACAGCATCAAATGTGATGATGGGAGTTAGATGACTGTCCTATTGGGTGAAATCATGCAAACAATTTTATTCTCATCCACAAGATGACCAAATAAATTGTAAGGAGGGAAATCCAGGGTTTACAATGATGGATAAGACAATTCGAGTGTTGTTTGTGTTTCAAACTTTCATCATTCATGTGAATACTGAAAATTGAACAACAATTTAAATTAAAAAGACAAACGAAAACATTAAAAAATTAAAAAATAATAACTGAAACACAAATATTTCTTGTTGCACTCCTGTGACCTTTTCCTCTTCTTTGCAAGCAAAAAGGCTGAAGTGAAATTCCCACTCTCAAGTCAAAGTGTGTGGTGTGTCAATCTCATCAACTTAATAAACTGCTAGTGCTATATAGTAGTTATACTAAAGATGGAGCCAAATGACAAAAAAATATGCTTCTAACTGTATAAGAATGCTGTAGATGCCTGAAAATGGAGGTAAGTGAACAATGTGCTGATATTAATTATAGTTAACCTGCAAGAAACTGCCTAATGTGCTGAAAACCTGCTAAAAGTCGCTCTTGTTCATGACAGTAGCAAAAAGATCGAGTCTTCCAAAATGGCAAAATGCAAAGAGAAAGCATGAAATGAAAATGATGAGGCATATAGCCAAAAACCTGAAGGCTTGTAGGGACCAAACGAGGTGTTAAGGTTTCTGATTTTTTCAGAAAAGTTAGTCGATTTTTTTAGTTTGGCCATAGGGGATGTCAAGATGTCCCTAATATGATTTGGCACTCTCCTAGTGTACCCAAATGGTGGACGTTCCCATGAGATATTCCCCTAGTAGAGGAGGTATCCCTTTTCCCATTTATTTACATTTTCCAAAACACGAGGAAGGAGAGAAGGGATTAACATTGTGTACCCAACCCTACATCTCCAAGGCATCTCATTAGGGAAACGTCTAAAAAACAAGGGGACCTATCCCTAAAAAATTGAAGCTTTGAATTATTGAAAAAAAGTCACAAAATAGCCAATGCTAACATTGCCAGAATTTGATAAAGTATTCCAAATTGATTGTGATGCAAGTGGAAGTACGATTGGAGTAGTACAAGTCAAGAAGGTAGACCAATAGCATATTTCAATCAAAAGTTGAATGATGCAATGAAGAGATACTCAATATATGATCAGGAATTTCATGCCATGATTCAAGCATTGAAGAAATGGACACATTACTTGTTACCAAAGGAATTTGTATTGTTGCAGATCATCAAGAGTTCAATATTTGAACAGTCAAGGTAAGTTGAACCAAAGACATCTAAGATGGGTTGAGTTTTTAGTATTGAAACATAGGAGTGAAAAGTTCAATAGAGTTTACAAGTCAAGAAGGTAGACCAATAGCATATTTCAATCAAAAGTTGAATGATACAACGAAGAGATACTCAATATATGATCAGGAATTTCATGCCATGATTCAAGCATTGAAGAAATGGACACATTACTTGTTACCAAAGGAATTTGTGTTGTTGCAGATCATCAAGAGTTCAATATTTGAACAATCAAGGTAAGTTGAACCAAAGACATCTAAGATGGGTTGAGTTTTTGTATTGAAACATAGGAGTGAAAAGTTCAATAGAGTTGTTGATGCATTGAATAGGAGACAAAATTTGCTGACAAAAATGAGAGTTAAAGCAATTGAGTTTGAAAAATTGAAGCATTTATATGAAGATGATCTTGATTTTGTGGAAGCATGGAATTCATGTAGATAACCTATAATTATGGATAGAAGCAAGTAACTTGATTATTTGATTCAGAATGATGTTCAAGGATAGCCAATTGTGTATTCTTAGAAGCTCAACAAGAGAGAATCTAATAAAGGAAAAACGTAGAGATAGACTAGTATAACATGTTGGAGTACATAAGACAAGGCATTGGTAAGTGAGTTACTTTTGACCACAAATGTCTTAGGATGTAAAGAAGTATGTTCAAGGTTCCAGAATTTATCAAGTTGCAAATTGCCAAGAGAAATAGTCAAAATGATGGATTACATAAGTCATTGTCAATTCTAGAAAGACCTTGGGAGGATATCAATATGGATTTTGAATTGGATTTGCCAAGAGCATAGAGAGGTCGTGATTCTATATTTGTGGTAGTTGATAGATTTTCTATGATGGTGCATTTCATGGCATGCAACAAAACAAATAATGCAATACATGTAGCTGATCTATTTTTCAAAGAGAGTGTTAGATTGTATAGATTACCTAGAAATATAGTATTAGATAGACACAAAGTTTGTTAGTTACTTATGGAAGACATTGTGGAAGAAGATGAAGACAAAGTTGAAATTTAATTCAGCATATCACCCACAATCAAATGGACAAACAGAAGTGGTGGACAGAAGTCCAAGTAATTCGTTGAGATGTCCAGCAAAAGAGAAAGAAAGAAATTGGGATACTGTTTTTACCCAAGTTGAGTTTGCTTATAATAATTCAATGAATAAGAGTACAAGGAGAACACCCTTTGAGATATGATATGGCAATATTCCAAGAAATGTGTCAAAATTGACAAATATCAATGAAGAGAAGTGGAGAAACAGAAATATTTGTATGTCACATGAAAATACTGCATGAAGAGGTGAAAGAACAATGGAGAAGATGAATTCTAAATACAAAAAGAAAGTTGGCAAGACAAGGAGTTTACAATAGGAAATGTAGTGATGGTATATGTAAGGAAGGAAAGATTTCTATAGGTAACATATAACAAGCTGAAGAATAAGTTTGGCCCTTGTAAGATCATCAAGACGTTTGATTCATGATATGCATATGAAGTGGAATTACTGGAGGATTTGGGCATATCACCAATGTTTAACATTGCAAACTCGTAAAATTATCATGAAGGAGAATTGAAAGAAAATAAAACAGAGGTGGATTGCAGAAAGTAAATTTGAGAACATCAAAAAAAAATTGAGATATTGAACTGCACATTTGGAAGGAGAGCCAAACACAATAAGTATGAGGAAAATTTGGTAAAATGGAAGGGAAGGTCAATTGAAGATTCAACATGGATATCTACAGCTAAGGTGAACCATTCGGGTTTTCCTGTAGCCATCCCAAAGTGAGGGTCTCACTTTGTCAATTACATGAGGTGTCTAATGCAAGAGTATCCAAGGTGTAAAGAATAATCTTGCATCAGCCCCAAAAATATCTCACGTTTTGTTTTGTTTTGCAAGTTTTAACAAGGTTCCAGGTCATCATACTGTCACCGCAAAGAATTGTTCTCATCACAGAGACATATTCTAGTTAAAATGCCATTTCATCACATTCAAGCTCTCGAGAGAAGATCTTACCATAGATTAGTGCATTTCATCATAGAGCCTCTGATCTAATAACAGGGATCCAGGATGATTGATTCCACATGCATTCAACATGATTCCTCAAAACTAGTGGTTGGTCAAATGTTATGACTTGATAGATCCTTAAGGATGACCTAATTAAAAACATTAAAGCTCCACACCAATAGTTGAATACATATTCTGACTTACTGGTCCTGAGTTGGTTCATGATTAGGACTGCATCAAGTTTCATCATTTACACATTGCCACATGCATTCTAGAAGGTTCCCTTTTACACATTTCATTATGAATAGAACTCTGTACCACTCTATTGGTTGTTGTATGACCTTCTAAACATCATCCATCATTATTCGAAGGTAGTTAGCTTTAACTCTGGCTTTGGAAGAGAATTTTGTTAAATGGGATGATAGTTCATCCCAAGGAACTGAGGAAGCACAGTAGCACATTGTGAAGGGCCTAGTATCAAATATCAACAAAGAATGTTCTAATTTGCACACTAATTGTTTTTGTGTACCATTGAATATTGAACACCTCATAATGAGACTGGCTTTTCAAAAATCATTTTTTGACAAGGGGGAAAGGAACAAAAAAGAGGAGAATAATCAGATTGGAAGAGAAGGCTGATGAAAGGGCCATTTGCACACATCTCAGTAGTTGTCAGTTATGTTACATGGTTCTGACATATTTCTGAATGTTTTCTGACCACAAATCAATGATATTATAGTTAAGTTCATGTATCTGGCTGCATGGTTGGGTAATTTTTAATTAGGCCCTCTGACCATGACTACATCAGAACTGTTCAAAAGTAAAAAACCCAACTTTATGTATTTACTTCAACCTTTCTGTGTGAGTTGTACTCAAACTCTTCCAAGAGGGGAGTATAACGAAAATGTTGTAGGCAAGATAACGATAGAAATGACAACAAAAAAATGAGAATACAATCTGACTGTTCATGATTACTTGAGTGAAGTGTTTTACAGTGGTTATACACTAGAAATGACAAAGGTAGATAAAAAAACCCACAGGATACGAAGGGTTAACATGGAAGGCAAAGAATCACATATTCAATGTTGAACACCTCATAATGAGACTGGCTTTTGCAAATCGTTTTTTGACAAAGGGGGAAAGGAACAAAAAAGAGGAGAATTATCAGGTCTGAAGATAAGGCTGATGAATGGGCCATTTGCACACATTTCAGTAGTTGTTGGTTATGTTACATGGTTGTGATAGAATCCGTTGTGATGTAAATAGCTAGATTTTGTAGCTTAAAGAAGGGCTCTGTATCAGTACTAGTGAGAGTTGTATTATCAGTAGCACCTAGGCTGCAAAAATAAAACATTGGCATGTTTTGTTCAGCACAATGATCTATCCATTTTGTTTGCTCCGCCTGTAGCATGTTAGTTTTGCAGCAATAAACCTTGTTTGTAACTCATTCTGTGCACCACCTTGTTTAGCAAGAACTGACATAGGCCTACAACAATTTTCAATTTGACAGAGGCAATAAAATCAGTGTTTGGTGTTAATTCCCTATGATTTATACAACAATAATGTATGTTGATTGGTTCCTAGGACATGGCTACAAAAATGGGATGTCGTTAAGTTGACCCCACTATCATTATGTGCATCATATTATATCAGACTTGGTCTTAATCCAATTTGTGGATGTGTACTCAACCTACATAGGATTGAATTAAAGTGATTGCAACAGTGGGTTTGATGGACAAGGATGTCAACATGCACCCCAGAAAAGTAGCTCAAAGAGGTAGAGAGAACTGCCAATGTAGCAAGAAGACTAGATGATGTCATAAACTTTCTACAATTTGAGCAAAACAGGTTGGATGTTGTTCGAGCAAATTGTAAAAGGGGATTTTCACCAAGAGAGGATGAAAGTGGTGTAGAAAAAGCAAGGGAGGAGGACGAGAAACAAGAACCAACTAACAAACTGCAATTAGATACAAGGAATGATAACTTCATTACAGCTGTTACAAGGATTGGAAGGGGAACTAGGATAGAAGTCTCCAGTTTTTCAAACACTTTGAACCCAAAGGAGTTGATTTGATTGGCTCATCGAGATGGAAGAATACTTCAAGTTTGATGATGTGACTAACCCAAGGATAGAGAAAGTGACTCGAACCAAATTAAAAGATTATGCAGCCCTGTGGTGGAAAAAAGTACAAATTAAAAGAAATAAAAAAGAAGTAGACAAAAGATTTAACCATTGAGATCAAATGGTTGCCAAGTTGAAAGGCAAATCAAATTTTTACCTACTAATAATAGCCATAAGTATTGAAGAAATTGCAAATTTTGAGACAAAGAGAGCTGAATGTAAAAGATACACACAAGAGTTTTACAAAATCACAATATGACAAGGTCACCATGAGATAGACCAAGAAAATGTGGCAAGGTACTTTTGTGACATTTTCACACGTCGCCCCATTGCAAATGGGGACCCCCACTTTTTCACTTTTTTTAGGTCAGTGTTTTGCTTGGGTTGTCTTTCTTAGCAAATAGTTTCCTAGTTTTAGCCTTTGCTAGTGAGGGAGAAATGTCGTCAAGGGATGCAACAAGTTGTCAAATTGCAAGAAGGTCGTCCAAAGTGTCAAGTTGTAGTAATGAGTCGATTTGTCCTCATAGAAATCAAGTTTCCACTTTGTCTTAGAATTTGAGCAAGAACAATGAAAAAGGTCACAAATTGATGTAGATTTTGTGAAGTTAAGCCAAAGTCCCTATAGGCATCAATTTTCCACTCCTGAGGCTTTTACTTAAGTTAAAAATGTAAAAAGTCCTGATGGACTTCGATTTTCCACTCTTGAGGACTCAAAATGATGAAAAATGAAGTCAAAAAAGCAAAAAGTCCTAATGGAAGACGTTTTTCCACTAAGAAATTAAGGTAAAATCAATCAGTCTCGATGGAGGTCGTTTTTCCACCTCCATTTTGAGCATCAAATTACCTATCCAATGTAATGTCCCCTTTTGGAATTTTCTGTAATTTAGTCCTGAGACAATAAATCCAACTTAATATGAGAGTTGTAATACATTAATAAATATAATTTTATCAAACTTGAGTATATTTCATTATGATATTCGACTTAAAGTTTTAAGGCTAGTTTGGATAAGTAGTACTTATCTTGATAGATTTTCTGATTTGAGATATATGTTTCTATATTGTTAACATCCCCTTAGACCATCTGAATGATATCTCACAATTAGTGGATAAGGGCAAAAAACACAAATACTTTTCCCAAACAAAATCTTCAATCTTCAACATGTTGTTCACTCCTCTTAGATCATCATTGACCTTTTGGTAATGCTGATTGTTCAAATCACAATCAATAATCTGCAAAGCTTAGGTGACGTTGAAATAAAAACCACAACCAAAATTCCAAAGTCTTTCAAATGGATCCCATTCCCTTTAGTGGAGCTGCTGCTAAAAACACAATCAATAATTGTGAAATCCCCAAAACCTTTTCTAAATGCTGCAAACACTGTTTTAAAATTCTTTTATTATAGGAATAAATATAATCATTGTGTGGGACCCTCAAAGCACTTTGGCAAGATTAATCTAATATTAATAATTCTGAATTTCTACTGAATCCTTTTTTTTTCCTTAATTCTGATATCTCTGTCAGCTCAGAGACCTGCTTCCACATCACAAGGTAATTATAATAGTTAATTCTGATATTCCTTCCTTTATAACCTGCTTCCACATCACAAGGTAATTATAAATGATGCTCAATTAATATATGTTTTCTGAGTGCTGATTGAGTCAAATAGAATAATTATATCTGATTATGTATTGGACATAAATATCTTCTGTAGCCTCCTCTTATTTCCCTTATCCGATGCTCTATCTCCTCTTACCACTATTCTTCTCCTTTATTTATACCTTTCACTTCTAAAGGTCACCACTCAAAATCATGCCTTCCCGTTCAAGTCTTTTCAAACAGTTTGCTTATCATAATCGCCATTCAACATTAACTATTCTAAATCGTTGTCTTATTTATGATTAATCATTCAATTAGTCAACTTCTAAATACGGATTTGCTTTAGCTTATAGACATGTTCGATCTTCTTGTGCCTCGATGATCTAGGGATTTATTGATTCGATATGCTGCTGAGGAAATCACGTTATGCCAAGTTTAAGGATCATAGTTATCTCTGACTGGCTGTAATATCAAGTCAAATCGGATGCTAACTATTGTTCGACAAGGTTCATTGACTCATTCAATTGATGGTTAGTTTGATCATGAATCATCGAATCCTCTTTGTATCACCCATTTGGACTGATGATAATATTATTTCCCAAACTTGGCCAATTACATCTGTGCATTTGACTACTTGTATCTTATAGGGAATAGACATACCCTTTGACAATGATTAATTAATATTTCCTAATATCGCACCCCTTCATAATTTATTGTTAATTCATCCAGATTTCTACTGCTTCCTTCTTTATGATAATCGCTGACTATCATTGGCAATAATATGACTGTTTGTATATACAGATTGCTTTAGTATACAGATAGCATCTATTACAAAGGGTGTCAATTTACTTCATTGCTTGCACGATTATATCTCCATCTCTGCGGATTGAAATTTAACATTGAAATGGCTGTGTTTGTAATTATTGTTTATTATCTTTTGTCTAGCCAATAATCCTAACCATTCTTATCGATTCACCATACATAGATAACTGTTTGCTATTTCACTATCGCTCCAGGCAATTCCAAATTCCCACATTTATTCCCTAAGGCTTCCCAAATCTGATGTAACATCTTATTGTTTGATGTAGTTTAAGGGACCAAAACTGACACTATTCTGACATTCTGACATCCTCTGTCTGCTGAAGGCAGGGACTTAAGGGATGAAATTACCATTAATGTTCCGTAATATATTTCAGTGGTGAACAATTACTAACAATCTAGAGCACTGTTTTCAGGCTGGTGGGTCCAGGATGCACAGTGGACTGAATACTAATACTTTATTTCTGACCTGATTATCTGTTGCAGTATTTATAATACTATTTTTGCAATAATGTGTTATTATAATATTTATATTTGTTGAGACATGGACCAGCTAGGACTCGAACCTAGGACCTTCCATACGCTGCTGGAGTGCTCTACCACTGAGCTACTGGCCCCTCTTGGACCAGTCCATCATCAGTCCGGGTGTGGCTTATTTCCAACACCAACACTCCTAGCCTGGACCTGGCTCTAATACCATGTTGAGACATGGACCAGCTAGGACTCGAACCTAGGACCTTCCATACGCTGCTGGAGTGCTCTACCACTGAGCTACTGGCCCCTCTTGGACCAGTCCATCGTCAGTCCGGGTGTGGCTTATTTCCAGCACCAACAATATTGTTATTTTGTCAATAATATAATATTATAAAATTTATATTATTATTTGATAAATATGGAATTAATTATAAATTACGTATTAAATCTTGTTTATTATTATTATTAAGATTTTATTTAATTCATTCTATTCATTTATTTGGTGTTATATATATATATATATTAATTGTATTATTATTTATTATTAAATTCTATTTTAGAGCGGTATTATCATATTTTAATTGTTTAGATGGAGACATCACATCCAATGTTACGGACAAGTGTTGGGAACAAAAGTCCTGATGGAGTTCAATTTTCCACTCAAGGCCTTATAGATCAACTTATCCATCGGAAATAAGGACAAGTGAATGAAATAAAGAGGAGTCCTGATGAAGTTGAATTTCCACTCAGGGAAGAAAGTTTACGAGTCAAAAACATAAGAGTCCCAATGACCCACGTTTTTCCACCAGGCTGGTATTTTATAATATTTATCCCACATTCATTGTGGAGTGGAACAAAATGGGATGAAAGTGAATAAAGCTGCAAGTGAGTGAATGAGCAAAGGTAATGGAAGTGTTTCAAGGATTGATTAGTCCTTATGACCATCGCTTCTCCACCAGGGGGCAGCTTACAAAGATTGAATGCAAATTCATAGGGATCATACAGTCCCTATACTAATCAATTTTCCACTTGCAAGATTGACTGAAATTTTGAAAACATAGGAGTCCTGATGACCATGGATTTTCCACTCAGCAAGAATCAAGTGAAATTTATAGGGAAGTGTCCAAATGGGGATCGATTTTCCACCAAGGATCAAAGCAACATGAGATTTCAAAGACAACTAGCCTCTATGGGGGGCAAATTTCCACTTGAGCTGAAAATGTGCAAGTCTGATCTAATTTCATAAGGACAACCCAGTCCCTATACTAGTTGATTTTCCCCTTGCATTAAAAATAAATTTTCAAAGGCAAATTCAAGATGAATCTGAAGGAGAAATGTGTCCCTATGAATAACGATTCTCCACCATTGCATTTAGTGGAAGAAACAAAGGAAAAATCGAATTTAAACCAAGTCCTTATGCAGGTCGAATTTCCACTTAGAGGTGATTTGCAATGACATTTATCCCACATTTGCTGTGAGGTGGAAAATGAAAGGAGAAAACTGAATAAGTGGCAGTTGAACTTAATAAAATAAACATCAAACTTGCTGAGATTTATTGCCAGGTCGGCTGGAAATGAGAGGATGGGAAATAAAACACCAAGAGCCAGGTCAGCTAAGAAATGAGCACAAGGGATTCCACATTATGAAGTAGGAACTACATCAAGGGATCTCAAAGTCAAAGAATGTTAAGGAGGAAATAGCTCAAGGAGAATTCCCTAACATAAGGATGAAATGCAAAGTATCACAAGGAATTCCAAACATCATGAAGAATTCTCAAGGCAAATCGATTAAGTCTACAATGCTAGCTAAGATGGCATTCCAGTCACCATTCATCCAATCAAAAGGGTTCCAAGTCAGCATTCATTCAAGGAGGGAATAAGTGACACATGGTGCTACATCAAATATTATTTATCTTACCTATCCTCATCTCTCATTGGTCAATGTAATGGTGATTGTAACAAACCCCAATTACAGTTTTATCTTGTAATCTTGGCCATTGATCTTGAATCAATCTAGGCCATTCATTGTAATGAGACCTCTATATAAGGGCTCAACTCTCTCATTTGTAAATATCAACGTTAGAAGAGTAGAAGAATAAGGCAATTAGGAATTAGAAGGTAGAGTAGAAGTAGATTAGGAGAGAAGGTAAAGATTGTTGCCAAGATCTTGTTGCAAGAGACATATTGTTTTTCATTGAAGTTATGGTGAATTTCGTATGTTGATTCAACATGTTGCATGGTCTCTACTTCTCATTTGTTTTATTATTGGTTAATTGAATGAAAGATTTTGTGGATGATTAATGGTGGAATTCGCATATCCATACTACTAGCAGTTTGTTGATTGTAAACTTGCCTTGCGTGGTCAACAGAAATTCTTATTCAAGCTTAACTTCAATTGCTATTCACACATTGATATGCATTGCCTTGATGGTGTCTATATTGTTGGTGGTGATTTAAACATCAAATATTTACCTTAGAAGATTGCACTAGCTTTGTGGATTTGTTCGTTGCATGGCAAAGCAAAGCCTAGTAGAGTCTAACCAAGTCATTCACTACTTCTTACATTCCTATGAGTAGATTAGTCTTCCTAAACCATTCCCCTTTTTGTCCTTTTTTCAATTCTAGTTAGTTTAAAATAGAAAGCATCACAAGACTGCAATATTAGATGATCAAGTTCCAACAACGTCCAAGTATCCAAACATTCATGCATTCAACGTAAGTCCCCTTGTGATTCCAACAATATCACAGCAAACCATTGAGCTTATCCACACGTTGAGACCCGACATTAGAAACCTTGGAGTCTTCCAATTGATCTCATACTTTAGCATAAGATTCCTTGGTATTTTATTTTGTGTTTGAGGTGCATAAAATGAGTTGAGTAAGATCTGAATGCACACAATGGAAGAGACTTATCAATTTGCCTTCAATGCCAAGGAGCAATTTTTGATGAGGCAAAAAATAGTAAGGGGTAGAAACAGATTTTATAGAACACAAAGTCAATCAAATTCTACAAGAGAACATAACAACAAGGGAGAAGCAAGACTTCTCATGAGACCAGTGTTACACAAGGAGGCAAGTCATACCCTTGAAGATGAAGAAAAATATATGGAAGTAGAAGCAGATGGTTTTGAATATTCTTTAGGTATGTATAGCCTGTGCATGGGGCTTATGATTGCTCTCACGTACAAAATGAGAGTTGTAGGAGAAATGAAGTCAGGACACATGTAGTAGAAGCGGGGGGAAATCAGTTGCATCTGTTAGAAGTACGGTTGTCGTTGCACCAAAAGATCAACCTGTTAATGCCTGATACAACCACTAGACTTATAGAATCCACAGGAGGCGGTTAAGCCATGTCACAAACTTGAGCGTTGCGCTACACAGCACAAGGAGACCAAGGGCGCACACCCTACAACAATCCCCCTCCCCCTCGCGCAAGCGATGGAGTTTGAACTTGTGACCCAAGCTCTAATACCACTTGTTAGAAGCACGGTTGTCGTTGCACCACAAGATCAACCTGTCAATGCCTGATACAACCACTAGACTTATAGAATCCATATGAGGCAGTTAAGCCATGTCACAAACCTGAAGTGTTGCACAGCACAAGGAGACCAAGGATGCACACCTTGCAACAATTATTGCTCGACGTATGCATTGATGTGTTGTTGTGGTTGTCATTGATGTCAAACTTGTTGTTCTGGATTGGACTAGAATGTCTATGGTGTGGAATTATCTTGTTCTGTTGTTGGTGCAGTTGTTCTATTGGTTGTTCCAGAAGTGTTTGGGTCCGAAATCTATTGCTAATGTTGAGTGTTGTTGTTATCTTCATTGGATATAGTTTTGGTATCATGGATGTGATGGTTCTGTGATCTGGAAACATCTTTGTGTTCTTTGGGTGTTGTGGCATAATCGTTGTTGGTTGTGAGATTCTATATTAGACCTATCCTTTGGTTTGGATATGATTTGTGGAAGCATATTTGATATGTTATTGGTCTCACCATAGTGTGTGGAGATCCGGATTTGAGTTATTTGCAATGGAGTATGTTTTGACCGTTAATTGCTTATATGGATGCATAGCGTGTGGTTATGTTGTTGGTTATGTTTCACTGATTGCGGATCAGTGAATTGATCTCTGGAAGATGTGTTTTGGTCCCCTCTTTCTCTTGGAGTGGATCAATGTGTGTATTTTTGGTTTGGAAAGTGTATTTTGGTTTAGGCCAACTTGAGTCAAGCTTTGATGATCTATCTTGTATATAAGAATGTGCAAGATTGAGTTGTGTATAGGGAAGGAAGAAAAAGAGTGATGAGTCGTCGAGCGTAGATGTATGATGCGAAGATAATCAGTGTTCGAATGATATGCATGTTGTGCTAAGACTGTGCCAAAGATTTGAGACAGAGTGTTGGCAATTGAGATCAGAGTTGTGTGTGTTGATGTTGGTCGCTATGTTCAAGGACAACTTTATGATCAGGAGATCCTTCTTTTCACATCATTTTATGTATCTTGCCTTGAGTGCAATTAGCTTCAAGTTTTGCAAGTCCTCTTTTGTATCTTGCCCCATGAGCAGTAAGCGTTGGTGTGCAAGTCCGGAACAGTGAGCTCTTTTCTTTGTAATCTAATATACATAGTGGATATATTTTGTGGGCATGTGCTCACCATGGTTTTTCCCTATTTGGGTTTTCCACGTATAAATCTTGGTGTTCATGTGTTGGATGTGTGTTGTAGATTAATTGTTTATATGTTGCATTAATTGTTTGCTTGGACTAATTCAACCCCCCCCCCCCCTCTCTGAATCCTGACTTCGGTTCAACAGTATCACCCGAGCACATTGAAGATCCGGAGCAAAGAAAGATTCTCGTGATGAAGAAAGTGTTGTTGAAACCCACAAAGAAGGGTAAGGGACCAATGCAAAGGAAGAATCTTTTATGAATTATTTGTAAATCTAGAGATAAGTGTTGCAAGTTCATTTTATAGTGGTAGCATAGATCACTTGGTGTCAAAAGAAATGGTGAATTAACTCAGGTTGAAAAAGGCAATACACCCAAATCCATTAAGGTGTCATATTTGCAAAAAGGGCATCAAATTTTGGTAAATGAATAATGTTTGGTCAATCTTCAGATCAGTTCATAAAAGGATAAATCTTGATGTGATATCATCCATAGAAGTATTTTACACGCTTGTGATAAATCTTGATTTGATAGCTTCATAAGGAGGCATGTTGGGCTGTAGTAAGCATGTTTTTTGTTATGATGAATATGTTTGAGGCTTGTATGAGCTAATCTCTGAGGATGGAAATCTTCAGTAGATTAAAGAGGGGTTAGACGAAAACCTAACTCTTCCTAAGGGTGGATTCGCGACAAGTTCACAGCTAGGCCAAATTTGTGAAGTCTCCCTTGGAGACAAATTTGCAGACGTTTATCTTGATTCAGAAATAAGAATAGATACATTGCTAGGTAGCTTGTTTAAAGGTCAATGTGTTTCTGAATATTTTGATGACAATTTGTGAACCCCGTTTGGTTGGCGATCATATTAAGTGTAAGGGAAAACATTAAATCGGAAGTTATTGATTGTTGGGCGGATGTTATATTTGCATGAATAATCTTAGTGGAGGTTGATTTATATTAAGTTGATGTTTTATATTTATCATGGGCTTCCTCCTTATTGTCATAGCGCCTAATGTATGGTGATGTTTACATGGCTCTCCTTTGTTGGGAATAATAAAGATTTAGATCTGTCGTGTCTAATGTTTGCGACTTAATTTGCAAATGATCAAATAATCCGCAAAAGAAGTCATTCTTAATATTTGGCGTTTGAAGGTTGAAGCTCCACTTCTGGCCATGAGTAATTGTTAAGCCATCTATACTTCTCATTCCATTGGCAAAACCAGTCTAGGACACAGCTCTTTGAGTCTTCAACGACTCTTCTATTGCTTGGCAAAAAATATTCTAGAAACCCGTGGGAGTTATCTATGATGTAACATGAGCAAAGTTAGCCATTCCTGGTGTGTGGTTTCCTAAGAAAACCCGTGGTTTAACCAGTCCTGGTGCGTGAGTTTCCTAAGAAAGCCTGTGGTTTAACCATTCTTGGTGCGTGAGTTTATTGAGCAAGCCCATGGTTTTCAAAGAGGGAGTATATTCAAGTTTGTCCTATGTGTGGATTCTTAAATTCCAAAATTGGACAAAATTGAGGTTGTTCTTGGCTTTGGTGTGAACTGCATTCAAGATGATGTTTGTTCCTATACGGTCCTAGTAGCTCCCATGGAATGCCTTGTTTGGTAGCGTGATGTCTAGAATGGGTGTGACTAATGGAGCTACTCAAAGCTGCAATGTGCACTAAGTGAATATTGAAGATTTTTTTTTGACAAAAAGTGTATTTGCTTCTGCATAGAATAAGGGGTATTGGTCTGATGTTTAAAGCTTCATCAATCTATCAGCCAAAGAGTAAGAATCTTTGTATTAATTGCTCATCTTTGTAGACTTTATTGGATAATGTTAGAGACTCTAAATGCTAAAGATTATTATCTTCACTAACTATTGTTACTTGAACTTTGATATAAATCTACAAATAGTCTATTCAATACCTAAAGAGTATTACAATCATTGTAATACTATTATTAGGATTGAGATGGTTTGTTAAAGAAAACGGTAATGTAGATTCCTGGAAAGAAGAAATCTCCTTTGCAAATGGTAGCAGAATAGTCCATATTCCACTTGGGGAACCGGAAGATAGAACATATGTGGAAGAAGTACCACAAGATAAAGAAGGCAAAGATCTAAGAAACCTTTATTTCAAAACTTTTGGATGCAAACGAAGTAGACAATCCCAACAGTTCCAAAGAGATGGAGCTTGAGAGTGACCAAGAAAGCACAAACGGTGATTAAGTTGTTGATAATTGGATGGAGGGAGAACAAGAATTAACATCCTGAAAAGTTTGCAGGTTCTGGACAACATTTTTAATACATAGCAAACCACCTAAACCTTTGCAATATAAGGTAGAGAAGCGTAGGGTACCACAGATCAAGAATAATGATACTAAATCCTCACTGAAGTACCCTGTCAGCTGTTTGCAACCAAGAAAAATATATATGCACATTAATTAGAAACACAACCCTCACCGAACCATGGGGATTGAAGACAAAATACAAGCTTGGCACAAGGCCACTACTATCCACCAAAGGGAAGGTTCATAAACCCTACACAACAAAACTACAGTATTGACAAACACCGGTTAGACTAACAAACAAGACCCTAACTCTGCACACTAACCCTAACAAAATTCGATGTGGCATAGGAAAGTAGTATACTAAACATAATCTGGCATAAGCTTAGCTAAGAGCATACACTTGTACTATAGTGTACTATAAAGTACATACGAAGAATCAAGTCACAAAAAAATAGCCATAGAAAGAATAACAAGCAAAAGCCAGGAGGAAAAAAGGAGAAAATAGCTACCGAAATAAATGTTTCAACATCTAGACAAATTTATAATGAGATATCCTTAACCAATATTTTCCAATTTTGACTGAAATAACCTCAGCAAATACTTTTCAGATTTTATTCACGTTCAAGATATCCAAATAGTAACATAGAATTCACACATATATAGTAAAAGGATAAATCATATTCCCTCCTTGAAAACAGATGCCTTTATACTTAGTTATTACTCTTCAGCATTATCAGTGATCAACACAGTAATAATCATCATATAAATCTGATACATTCATTACATAGGTCTGATACAATCTTAATGGTAAAATGAAATCTCTATTACAAAATGGCAAAGCATTTAAGTACCAATTACACAAGTGTTGTCCTTTGATTGAATGTGTTTCCTTTTGCTCCCAGTATTGTCCAATGTCAATCTCCTATTACTTTGTTGGTGTCAAATGAGTAACGACACAGAAAAGGAAAAATTAATCACTGCCTGTAGATGCTTGATTCCTCCTGCTCCAGAACCTCATTCTAGTGAGAATGGCGATGTTGGCCCAGCTAGGTGCAATTCCTCTGCTGAATAGACATGTGGATCAGGTTTGCAGACAAAGTAGAATTTATGAGCAAGGGTGCCGTCCTGCCCTAAGTCACCTTCTAAGGTTTTTGTCCTAGAAAGGTAGAGAACTTCATTTTTTATTTCAAAATCTTTGATGCCCTCCTTCCAAAAGCATATATTTATATACCACTCTAAATCGCCAAAGAGATACAAGGTCAACCAAGAAATAACCAATGCAAAAAATATTTAATATTACTTGTGCTAGTCGGCACTAAGGTCAAATTATTTAATAGTTGAAATTCATTATTTATTCAATGTTTATTTATTTAATAAAAATGCAAAAGGATGACCTAGATGACCTAAGGTCTTACCAGGTTCATTACAATCCACCCGTCCCAGATGTTGCTAGCACTCAAGCAGCTAGAGATTTGAATCCATATCTTTCCCGATTGCCTCGTCATCTGTCTTTTCATCAGAAATGACCTAGATGTAATGTATATGTCCCTTTCCCAAACATCTATGACCTTGTTGTCATGATTATCTACATGTGAAACATAATCTTTTTGTTCATAGCTCAATTTTAGACATGTCCATCGTATTTGTCTTAGGTGGTATCGTATTCTTCCGAGGAGGCTTCTTTGATTGCATAGGAATTATTTGCTTGAAACTCCATCTATCTTTAGTCATTGAATCTTCAAAACTCAAAGCCCTTTTGATGGCTTCTTGTAAGGTGCTTGGATTAAATGTGCTTACTAACCCTTTGAGGGGTTCAGCTAGGCCTTCTATATAGAAGACTATAAGTCTATTTTCTAACACATCAGAAATCAAAACTGCTAGCCTCTGAAATTCTCTTACGTAATCTTCCATCTTACCTTCTTACTTCAAATGTGCTAATTCTCTAAAATGAGTTTCTGGATCCTTCCTATCAAACCTCTCCAACAATAGTTGGCTGAAATCTTCCAAGGTAGTGATTGAATCATGCCCTTGGGTTACCAATGGTACCACCATTCGTGAGCCACACCATCAAGATGCAAGGTGGCAAATTTGAAAGCCGCCTCCTCAAGCATTGGATTCAATGAGAAATATGTATCTAGTTTTTGCAACCAAGCTCTTGCTGATGAGCTCCCAGATCCATCAAAAATTGGGATAGTAATCTTCCCCAATCGATGTTGGATGTCCTTTCTTTCTTTATACCCTTTCCTCCCATGGCTAGTTGCTTTTTTCATCTTATAATAGTCCCTGAAAGTCAGATTTGCACAGATAACAGGGCTTAGGGCATAGTATGCATCATGAAGTCTTGCCGAGTCTTCCTCTAGATCAAGTTGTTCTTCCCTATTACCTTTTGTTGTTTCTTTGTCAAGAAATTTAGCCTTGAAGATCATGGTATTAAGTGAAGCTCTCCCACCATTAGTTGAATCTTTTTCACCACTAGCTGAAGCTTTTCTTCCATACGAACTGCTGCCTTCAGCATCATTTTCAACAGGCCTATCAGCACTTAGTTGCTCGCTCATTCCTCTTAATAGTTGAACCATCTCCCTCATGGCATCCCTCACACTAGTATTAATCTCTTTGATATCCCTAATGAAGTCTTGGGGATTTGCCTCTTCCCTATCACCCATTGCCTTCTTATTTTCCCTTTGCTTGTATCTTTGGTCCCTGTCAGTCATCAATCCACAGGCTAGCAGAAAAGTGGGCTCTGATACCATTAAAATATCCTTAACCAATATTTTCTAGTTTTGACGGAAATAACCTTAGCAAATACTTTTCAGATTTTATTCACACTTGAGATATCCAAATAGTAGCATAGAACTCAGACATATATAGTAAAAGCATAAACTATATTCCCTCCTTTAAAACAGATGCCTTTATACTTAAATATTACTCTTCAGCATTATCAATGATCAACACAGTAATAATCATCATATAAATCTGATACATTCATTATATAAGTCTGATACAATCTTAATGACAGAATGAAATCTCTTTATAGAATGGCAAAGCATTTAAATACTGATTACACAGGTGTTGTCCTATGATTGAATGTGTTTCCTTTTGCTCCCAGTACTGTCCAATGCCGATCTCCTATTACTTTGCTGGTGTCAAATGACACATAGCAAAGGAAAAATTAATCACTGCTTGTAGATGTGTGATTCCCTCTGCTCTAGAACCTTGTTCCAGTGAGAATGGCAATGTTGGCCCAGCAACGTGTGATTTCCTTTGTTGAATAGATATGTGGATCAGGTTAGCAAACAAAGTAGAACTTATGAGCAGGGGTGCCATCCCGCCCTAAGTCACCTTCTAAGGTTTTTATCCTAGATTTTTATCTCAAAATATGTGATGCACTACTCCCAAAATCATATACACTCTAAACCGCCAAACTTAGGCAAGGTCAACCTAAACAAAATAACTGCCAAAGAGATACAAGATTGGCCAAGAAATAACCGATACAAAAAATATTTAATATTACTTGTGCTAGTCAGCGCTAAGGTAAAATTATTTAATAGTTGCACTTATTCATAAATGTATTTAATGTTTATTTATTTATTAAATATAAATGCAAAAGGATGACCTGGCTAACCTAGAGTCTAACCAAGTTCATTACATATAAATATCACCCATCATTATCTCACTCACTTTTGTTATCTTCTTACTCCCGCACACTCAGCATTTCACATCCAAACACTAGCTCAACTTTGCCCCTTGTTTTTCATCTCTACATGCTACCCCTATCTAGTGGACTCAACAAAACACCACCCCAAATACGAGAAATTCCCCTTTAATGCCATGGATGTCCAACTGGATGGTGCATTCTCTAAGGTGCCCGAAGATGTCATATACATAAGATAAATCTGCCACTATATTCATGCTCAAATGATGGAGATCGACCACTCAAAGTTTAAAGAACTTAGGGTGACTATTGAAATCTGTAATGTCCCCTACTAGGATTTGGCCTATTTTAACCATAATTAATCCATCTCGACATACTTATGATTTAAACTAAATTGATTAGGAGACCAAACTATCTTAACATGAATCCAAACAGGGATAACAGAGAAACATAAGCTTCTTTCTGATATTAACTTAAGGACTCTATCTGATTTATATTCTAATATTTATTATTAATATACATAATTATATCTTTATATATTTTTTATACGTTATTTATTCTCAGATGTTATATTACTGCAGAATATTTATTCTCAGATTATGATATATATATATATATATATATATATATATATATATATTATTAACTATATTTATATCTGTTCAAACTAAGTAGCTTCGGTAAGATAAATGATTGAATGAGACTTCATTTATCTCTCATTCAATCATCTACCTTATCGATGTAACTACAAGCTAATGGTAGACTTCATGATTGAATGAATAATCTTGTTTTAATCATCTTTATATGCATTCCACAATCCAAACATCTGATTGCACAATTCAATACTTGGACGTCATTACCAAATGTAATCGATCGTGCTATGACCATATTTCATATGCTGTGATTGCAATAGAACAGATCGGATTTATGATAACTATCATAGTTATCATATGATAGCATCGATTGATGTTATCATATGATAACTATAAATAGTTATCGTATTAATCTCATCATACCGATTTGTTATCGGTTGTTAATATTAATAGCATTTGACGTGAACCAATTTGTTATCGGTTGTTAATATTAATAGCATTTGATGTGAACCAATTTGTTATCAGTTGTTAAACATTAAATGGCATTTGACGTGACCCGATGGTTATCGGTAAACACTTTAAATGAAACGATGCTTAAGCACCAATCAAGACATGTCTTGATCGGGCATGTCAAGAGACATGTCCGGTCAAGGCATGCCTTGATCGGTGGGCATCACATATAAGTAGATGCCGTGTGAAATGCTGTAGGTAATATAGAAATTAATTAATGTCATCTACAGCAATCTGAAATATAAGAAGCAACAGTCAATAACAGTAAAAGAATATCAAACCTTCTACAACTTAGATTTGAACATAAATTTGAATAACATTTACATGGTATCAGAGCCGCGCTGATCCAACCTAAGGCATTCAAATTTGAGAAGTTCAAATCGAAGATATAAACATCACATTTTCCATGGCTAATGCTATCAGATTTGAGGACAGACTTGAAGGAAAAGATAATTTCTCAGCATGGAAATTCAGAATCAAGATGATTCTAAAAGAGAATAAAGTTGAATCATTTGTAAGAGTTGAATCTAAAGAACCAAAGAATGAACCTGACAAATCGACATGGATTGAGGGAAATGAAAAAGCCATGAAGATCATAGTTGGAGTGAGAAATCACATTATGCCAATAATAACAAAGCATGAGACTGCCTACCATATGTTCAAAGCACTTGAAAGTGCATTCGAGATAAACAACGCAAGTAGAACCCTGGCTCTAAAAAGGGAAATAAATCATATAAGTATGAACAAAGGAGAGTCAATCAATGCATGTTTTATGCGGATATCAGCCCTAAGGGATGAATTGGCAACGCTTGGATATGAGATCCAAAGCAAAGAGCTAACGCTCATTCTTCTAGATGGGTTGCCTAGTACATGGGAAACATTCATCCAAGGCATTAGTGCAAGGGCTAAATATCCGAAATTTGATAGGCTAAGAGCAGATTGTCTTCAAGAGGAGTCAAGGTTAAATAAGAAGGGGATCAAGCAAAAGAACATAGATGAAGATCTCCATGTTCTAAATACCAACTCCAACAAGAAAAGCAAGAAGAAACATTTCAAGAAGAGAAAGAACTGACATGAGAAAAGGTCATCTAAGAAAGACAACTCTCACATTCAGTGCTTTCGGTGTGATCAATATGGACACTATGCAGCAAAATGTCCGGATAGAATCAAACAACAAGCTACATTTGCAAAAGTGAAAAGGGAAGAATATGACTCCGAGAAGCATGTATTCTACTCTGCCCTCTCTAGCCAAGTATCCAATAAATCTAACACCTGGATCATTGACAATGGGTCTTCAAGACACATCACTAGGTATAGAGAATTATTGGATTCCATGTTAGAAGAAATTGATGAAGAAGTAACCATTGGTGATGACTCTGCACATCCAGTGAAAGGCGTCGGTACCTGCACCATTAAGCTGAAGATAGGCATGTCTCTCCAACTCACCGGAGTTCTATTCGTTCCTGGCATCAAGAGGAACTTAATCTCCGTATCTGCACTTGAAGACGATGGGTACAGAATAACCTTCATGAATGGTAAAGTTCTAGTATGGCCACAATACTCTTCCATCAAGAAGGCTATAACCCTAGGGCATAGAAAAGGCTATTTGTACGAGGTATGTACTGAATCTAACCTAGCCCTACTTCATGAGATTGCAGATTCTAATGAAATTTGGCATAGAAGATAAGATCATTTAAACTTTCGTGCTTTATGTTCAATGGAAAAATTAGTAATTGGGGTGCCTAAGTTAAAACAATACCATTCTGGTACATGTAAGGGGTGTGCCCTAGGCAAAAATACTAAGAGTTCCTTTCAGAATAGTTCTAGGAAAACAAGCAATGTTTTAGAACTAGTTCACTCTAACCTATGTGGACCAATGTCTGTACCATAATTAGGAGGGTTCCTTTATTATGTAATGTTCATTGATGACTTCTCCAAGAAGACCTGGATCTACTTTCTTAAACGTAAAGAATCTGAAGAGATCCTCAAGAAATTTAAGGAATTCAAATCTCTCTCTGAAAACTCTTCCAGAAATAAAATAAAAATCCTAAGGACTGATAATGGGAGGGAATATACCTCTGACATTTTTAGGGAATTTTGTAAAGAAGTTGGGATTAAGAGGGAGTTCACTGTCCCTTACAATCCCCAACAAAATGGGGTTGCTGAGAGGAAAAATAGAACCATTGTAGAAGCAGCCAAAGCCATGCTTCTTGATCAAAAATTAGAAACTCATCTTTGGGCAAAAGCCTCCAACACTGTTGTATACATACAAAATAGATGTCCTCACTCCCACATTGAAGATAAAACTCCTGAAGAAGTTTTCACAGGGATAAAGCTCGATATCACTCACTTTAGGTTATTTGGATGCCCTGTCTACTTTCATATACCTAAAGAGAAAAGAACAAAACTAGAACCCTCTGGAAGAAAAGGAATCTTTGTTGGATATAGTGAAACCTCTAAAGCCTACAGAATATTTGTGCCTGGACATAGCAATATTGAACTTAGTAGAGATGTAATATTTGAAGAAGACATGGCCTTCAAAAGGGCTAAATACTTTATTGAGTCAGAATTCCATGCTCCATCCCCAGACCTAGAAGAGGATCCCACTCCTGAGGTTCAGAGGGAGTGTTCAGAAGAAAATGAAGTACAAATTCCTCCCCAAGAAATCCCTAAGAAAAGACCTCTATGGGTTCACAAAACAATGGAAGATGCAAGGGACTTTGCAGCTCCTTCAGGGACTTTTAGAGAAAGTAAGAGGCCCCGAAGATTCACTAGCTATGTAGCCTTAATGAATGATCTCTCCAAATCAGAATCCTCTAGTGTACCAGAAGCTCTTAAATATCAAGTTTGGAAAGATGCCATGTCGGAAGAATATAAATCCATCCTAAACAATGATGTGTGGGAAATTGTTTCTAGGCCAAAAGGGAAATCCGTTGTCTCATCCAAGTGGCTATTCAAAATCAAACATGCTGCAGATGGTAGCATAGAGAAACATAAAGCCA
Organism: Cryptomeria japonica; assembly: GCF_030272615.1. NCBI lineage: Eukaryota > Viridiplantae > Streptophyta > Pinopsida > Cupressales > Cupressaceae > Cryptomeria > Cryptomeria japonica. Next base: position 436,505,472 of record NC_081409.1, read on the forward strand.
GATTTGTTGCCCGGGGGTTCTCACAAAAAGAAGGAATAGACTATGATGAGACATTTGCTCCAGTTGCTAGATACACCTCTGTCAAGACAGTACTAGCCATTGCAGCAGCCAAAGGTTGGAAAGTCCATCAGATGGATGTGAAAACTGCTTTCTTGAATGGTAAAATTGAGGAAGTCTACTTAGAACAACCAGAAGGGTTTGAGATCCACAATGCAGAGACACATGTGTGCAGATTAAAGAAAGCCCTATATGGTCTAAAACATGCTCCTAGGGCCTGGTATGAAAGAATTGGCAGCTATCTCCTGGGATTGGGATTCTCAAAGAATGATGCAGATCCGAATCTTTACTTCAAGAAAGTCAAAGGTGATATGCTGATATTGATCTTATATGTTGATGATCTTCTAATTACAGAAGAAGATCACCTTATTGGTCAATGTAAGAAAGACCTTGAAAAAGAGTTTGATATGAAGGATTTAGGCCTTCTACATTACTTTCTTGGATTGGAAGTTTGACAAAACTCTGACAGTATTATACTTAATCAAGGAAAATACACCTTAGACATATTGAAGAGATTTGGTATGATGAACTGGAGACCCATGACTTCTCCTATGGAAACTAATCTTCACAAACTGAAGGAGGCAGCAGCAGATTCCCCATTGGTAGATCCTACTCTCTACAGACAGATGATTGGATCATTAATGTACCTGTCAATACTAGACCTAATATCTGTTATCGAGTAAATGCCTTGAGTCAATTCATGTGTGAACCTAAGGAGATTCATCTTATGGATGTAAAACATATCATGAGATAATTTCAAGGCACTCTTAACTATGGACTCAAGTATGAGAATATTGGTTTGGATCTTCATGGGTTCACTAATTCAGATTGGGCTAGAAGTGTAACTGACAGGAAAAGCACCTCAGGGTGCTGCTTCAACTTGGGTTCAGCCATGATATCTTGGATTAGCAGGAAAAGGTCTTCAGTAGCTCAGAGTTCTACAGAGGCCGAATATATTGCAGCTTCCATGGCTGCACGAGAAGTTGTATGGCTACGGAAACTACTTGTGGGATTATTCGGAGAACCACTGAAGCCTACTATAATTCATTGTGATAATCAGAGTCGTATAAAACTCTCCGTGAACCCTGTATTTCATGATAGATCCAAACACATAGAGATTCCTTATCACTATGTGAGTGATATGGTAGATAGGAATGTGATTCAGTTGCAGTATATCAGTATAGGAGACCAGACAACAGACATACTAACCAAGCCTCTATCCAAAGTGAAAGTTGAACACTTCAGTAAAGGTCTTGGTATGATTGAGTTATAATTAGTTTTGTAATCTCTACTAATATATGAGATGTTTAATGTGTAAACTTCTTTTGTCGTGTTATGACTTTATGGGCTCCACCCCCTGTGTACATTTCTAAAAGGTGACAATCTTTTAGACAATGAACACTTGTATTAAACATTATAAGGTGACGATCTTGTAATGTTGATATCATGCTGACTTGATATCATTCTGACTCATGGATGTGCCATGATATGTTATGGTAGATATTATGTGACGTAATGTCAGTGCACATACCATAACCTGGATATAAGGGAATTCAACATTCTCAAGTATTTTATATCCAGGGTATCGCATGTTATGCGATACTGATATCACATGTTATGTGATATCTATATCACGAGATGATGTGATATATTCCTGTGTCACTTATTATGTGATACATCATGTCACAAGTATATGTGATATGATCCTTTGTATTACAAGGTCATGTAATACATTCTATTATGAGAAATGTGATGTTTATTTCAATGTTTACATAGGTCTCCAGTTATCTTCCCTAGCTAAGAGGGAGTGTTGAAACTAAGTAGCTTCAGTAAGATAAATGATTGAATGAGAGACTTCATTTATCTCTCATTCAATCATCTACCTTATCGATGTAACTACAAGCTAATGGTAGACTTCATGATTGAATGAATAAACTTGTTTTAATCATCTTTATATGCATTCCACAATCCAAACATCTGATTGCACAATTCGATACTTGGACATCATTACCAAATGTAATCGATCGTGCTATGACCATATTTCATATGCTGTGATTGCAATAGAACAGATCGGATTTATGATAACTATCATAGTTATCATATGATAGCATCGATTGATGTTATCATATGATAACTATAAATAGTTATTGTATTAATCTCATCATACCGATTTGTTATCGGTTGTTAATATTAATAGCATTTGACGTGAACCGATTTGTTATCGGTTGTTAATATTAATAGCATTTGACGTGAACCAATTTGTTATCGATTGTTAAACATTAAATGGCATTTGACGTGACCCGATGGTTATCGGTAAACACTTTAAATGAAACGATGCTTGTGCACCGATCAAGACATGTCTTGATCGGGCATGTCAAGAGACATGTCCGGTCAAGGCATGCCTTGATCGGTGGGCATCACATATAAGTAGATGCCGTGTGAAATGTTGTAGGTAATATAGTTATTAATTAATGTCATCTACAGCAATCTGAAATATAAGAAGCAACAGTCAATAACAGTAAAAGAATGTCAAACCTTCTACAACTTAGATTTGAACATAAATTTGAATAACATTTACAATATCACTATCAAATTCTGCATAAGAACATTATCGGGCTTCATATATTAAGCAGTCATACCGAGCACATCATCGTGCATACCACCAAGAACAAGGACGAAACTGCCCGTAACTTAATAACATTTCTCTTCTGATACGAACCATCTTCCCCCACGGCTATCTTATATCTTACCAATGAAAGGGGTTGCATCTCTTCTTATCAACGAGACACACCTCCTTGTTCGGGACTCCTTAACACTATGAATCGCATCACTTTGTAGTAATTAATTAGTTATTGGCAACTCCATTTAGGATTCAAAACACACCCATAAACTAAGCGTCCTCCTTACGTCATCATTATGTGTCTTAATTTAATCACTTTTCTTTCCTATTCTTTCATACAACGATGAATGTAGAAAATGAGTTTTATGACGGCAGTTGCCTCCATCGATATAATTGGTTCCCCAATGGTGATCGATTGCCTATTCATAATGGAAATAATCTGTAGGTTGTTAATCGGAAATCTATTGATATAGTTTGTAGCATCCTCCTTTATTGCATATCGATGATGATTGATCATTCTGTCTATTCAATAGTGATGGACCATCGCTATGTCCTGCTATGGTTATCTTTATGGCATCCTCAATTGCTACTCACCATCATCGGCAGTTATGTATGAAGCAAATCAATATTTATGTTGTGCATCGATCTTCTCCAATCTTTGAGATGCAGTTACGGATATGTAAATTATGTTTATAATATTAATTTATTTTTCATTTGAATATCTCATGAATATTACTAGTAATAATAATATTTAATAAATAAATTTCTAATAATCATTCATTGGAAATTATTATAATAATTACTTTATTCAGGATATATACAACAACCAAGGAAGGGACATGACAAAATCCATCACAAATGACTACTTACCACAATACAACCAAATAGCAAAAAGGAAGCTAGATGTCTAGAAAGATCTCAGACTTCACCATGGAAGAGAAATGGGTCCGCGTGATATTTAGTTGATCGCATGACGAATATCTCTACCTCAACAAACCATATACTTATAGAATTACCAAGGAGACAATCCAAGCAATAACTAGGTTATGGGCACAAGGGGAGATTCCTCTGAAAAAGGCCATCAAAAATGTCAATCACCAAACTCACTAAAGCCACGTATGATGGGTGCAGCATCGGTGTGACTAAGATTACCAATCCGACAGTGAAATATGTGACTATGAGAATCACATGCATGGTCTACTTCACAAACCGAGAGGGCTCTACCACTGATTTTATCAGTTGAGAGAGGTTGTTAACTTAAGGTTGGCTCATATTACCGGCATACTTCAGAAGGCACAACACTTATTTCAGAACATCCAAATACCCACTACGGTTTCGAAAGTAGAACAAAAATTGTTGCAACTTCATGTCCACATCCACTAGCTACAGTTGGCAAAAAATTAGTGGGAAAACAATTTTGAAAGCTCCAAGAAATATATAAGTATATCCTTTCAGCACAACCATGTTGACTTGAGGACAACTCAAGGTTTAGAAGGGGCGATGATGTTGGCAAGGATAAAGCAGCCAAACAGACGTATGGAAAACATGTCGCATCTTACCGCATCAAACCTACAGAGCTTATGGATTGGAACAAAGCATGTAGACTAGGGGTACCAAGTATGGGCCACATCCCATCTTGTAAACACAAATATATTGTAAGATATAATCACCACAAGTAAGCAGATAGTAAAGCCATATAATAGATGTATAAGGAAAGATAGAATATACAAAAGGAAGATATATATGAATGTATGAGGGAATATAAGGGTTTATATGATATATTGAGTGAATACAATTAATACAATTACTTTTGGGTCTCAATCTAATGTGTTATGTATGCTCCTAATCTTCAGTTAAATAAGTTATCTTCTATTTGGATCTAATTCCCTGCTTCCTTAATAGGACTGAGTCTGGGGTATAAGTCTACAACATCAAAAAGTCATTAGAGTTTAGAACTCCAGTCTGTGTCCCCAAATTTCTTGCTAACACTCTCCAAGCTTCAGATGCTTGATATTTTGTTTGAGACTTTCCCACAATGTTGCAGCTACAATGGCATTTCTAACCTCTAGCACTAGTGCATCGACACCAAATAATTTTAGAAGCATTAAAGCTTCCTTGTGCCTATCGTTGTAGTCCTCCAGATGATCCTCAAATCATGCCTCAATTTGACCAAGATCATAAAACTCACAAATCGTGAGTATTTTGCGGCTCCATAGACTATAATTCTTGCCAATCAACTTTTGAGAGTAAGGCAAAAGCAATGTTTGGATCAGTGTAACGAGACTCGCCCAGACTCACCAAAACTTGGCAAGTTCAAGGCAAGCCAGTTTGAACAAGTTTGGGGATCCAGACTAAAACTCAGCCGAGTCTTTCCCAAACTCACCGAACCTAGGTGAGCCTAGGCTTAAGACTTGGACATTTTAATTATAAAAAAAAACTCGCGAAATTTCAATGCTTTTTTGGTTTACGAAATGCGCATCTAGGATTTTTAAAAAGTATGAAAATGGTGTGTGCCATGAAGGTTTGTGTGGTTTTCATTTGGGCTTGGTGGCAAGGGTATGCCCATCAACCCCACCATATATCACGACAGGGAATGCGCCAAGGGTGCTGCCCCCAAACCCACACAAGGCGCACTACCCGTTGACCTCGTTGGGTGCACTGCCCCCAAACCCTCGTGAGGCATGCTACCCTCAACTTCATTTTGGTGTTGCCCCCAAACCCCCATCAAACTATAAGTCTAAGCAAATAATAGGCCAATGATTTATAATGATCATTAAAATCTACATGATAAATATCCCTTGTTGCATAATCTCTACATATTCACAGTCAAAGCCACAATCAAGGATTATCTTGTTTCATATGTTGGACAACTTGTTTAGTATACAAGGACCGCCATAGGCAAAGTTGGCATGCTACAATCCTTGTATTGTTGAATACAAGTTAAGTCATAGTTGGCATGAAATGCCATTTTCATAAAGCAAAATGCATCAATCATGCCTTGCATATACAACTGACGAAGAAATACAATCTATTAGCATCCTAGTTAAAGTCAAAATAGAACATAACCATTTATCTTTTTACTTGACCACTCCTCTTTGTTAATGAGCTTGTCAACAAAACACATAGTATTGAAGGTTTCAAAAAAATTACTAATAAACTCCTCACTTGAATATACACACTAGTCATTGAGACACAAGCAAATATCATGGCTACATCATCATCCATGGCCCATCTTAAAAGCCAATGCATGACTTGTTGTGATGTTGGGATGAGAAATGCAACCTCCTTTGATCTTGTCTTATAATTTAGTTTTAATATATGTTTTGATGCCATGGATTTCATATTCTATGAGTTTTGTATTCATTTTGACAATATTTATATATCTAAGTGTGTTATTTCCTTCAGCTACAATTTGCCTCTATACTTACGTGATTGATGTGTACTTGTATATGTGATCAAATTAGCTTCTAGTTGAAGATGTTATTATGTCTTTAAGTTTTATTTAATAAAGGGTGCATGAAACAAGTTTTAAATCCTTAAAAATCTCTAAATTTATTGAGTTTTTCAATTTGCCGAGTTTTTGTGCCAAGTCTGAGTCCAAGTCCAAAATCAGCTTGTCGAGTCTAAGGCAAGTCCGAGTCTTGCAACTATGGTTTGGATTCCTACCATGGCAACACACTCACTAGACTCAGGATGGACAAAAAATATTAAATCAAGAGATCCATCAAAGCTGGAACAAAACCACTTTACAAGGATGTTTTAGACCCCACTAGACACAAAGTAGCAAGTTTTCACAATAAAATCCATCACAGTTTGCAAGATATAAAATCAATAATATTTTTTCAGGCAATTTATGAAAACAATTAAATAAGAGTTTCAATATTTTTCATCTCTGCGTGCTCTCTAGCTTTCATCTTGATGATGGATCACAAAGTGTGATCTGAAACATTGATGCAAAAATTTACACACAATCGAATCTGGAAACAGCTGATTGAGAATTAAATAAGAGTTTCGACAATTCTAGAGCAAAACAAATTTACTAGGAACCTTACATGATTATAACCCACAATGTGGCCAAATTTAGGCAAAAATATTCTATGGCTCACATGTTACAGAACGCACAATTTACAAAGTTAATAAGTTTATAAACTTGAAATATATTAAGTAAAATAAATATTAAAACACATTATACTCATGCCTTGATTTTAATAACTTAAAAAACTATAGGTGAAAATAATGTAAAGTTTGACCACCCTCCACGTCACACCTCCTCTACACTGCCTGTTCTCTCCTGTTGAAACTCAACACCTCCCTGCTGCAGCAATCTTTATGACAATAAAATATATGAAGGCAATATATTAAAATATATGCAAAAGAATCCTTACACCTCACAAATACTTCAACACCTCCTCGTGTCTTTGAGCTACTCCACAATTGCTTGGTATTTTTTTAAGTTAAAGTTTCCTACACAACGGCACAACAATCTTGTACGCCAATATTGATATGGCAGCAAATTGGAATGATGCACCAAATTTGTAAACCCAGAAAACTTTCACACCTCCAACTAGGCTGAATGTGTATGGGTGTACTTTGAATGTACTGCTTGAATCTAATACAGAACCTTCCTTGCCTGCTAGCAAAACAGCAAATTTAAACACCCTCTCATTTGCACAGCTACAGCCATTCATAATAAACACTCTTCTAATAGACTTAGCTATTGAGGAGACTCTAATACCATATTATCATATATTCTTGAGCTGATAAGTATTACATTGTAGAATGGCTTATTATATATGCCAAAGAATGAAGCAACCAATTCTATTAGGAACAAACTCCCAACAACCTACACCCTATGTGAAACAAATTACAACAATGTGGTAATAATAACACAATAATAACAAAGATAAAACTGATCCTATAATTCTCGGATATATTCTACAATGATAACATTAATTTATATTAATCTAATAATCAAAATAATAAACAATTTGTTTCAAATCTGCACAATGATTTTGATTCATAGATGAATGGTGTTTTTGTTTCCAGTTTCTTTTGTAGTCTACCTCCACCTATAACTCATCTGAAATTTTAGTAATTTGAGATATGTTGCTAATTTGACAATTCATCGAAATTTTTGCCCAAGATCAATACAACTGGATTTGGTCATACAATAAATATATATATAATGCCATTTCAAGTTCAGGTTCAGCAGTTCACTGATTTTTTTCCCAAGATTAGTACTAGGTTCAGCCATACAATACATGTATATGTATGTGTGTAATATATGTGTGTCTAACATACATATATATGTAGGTGTGTATTGTAACTATATAATACATACATATACATATACATGTATATATGTATGAATATACTGTTTATATGTATAATAATACAAACATATATACATGTGTAGATAAATACACATACATACGTATATGCACACATACTTATACATGATATACATATATAGATATAGAAATACATGCATGCATATATTTTGTATTATTATGTGTGTATATATGTATATCTATATATGTTTGTATGTGTAGTAATATAATGCATATATTTGTGTGTGTGTACACTGTATACAATACACACATAAATGTATGCATTATAATATATACATACATATATACAATACATACATGCATAGATGTATGTAATATGTATATACCTCTAATAAAAACTCGGCACTCACCACGACTCGCAAATAATTCTCAAAAACACACCGAGTCACGTGACTTGCAAATTGCACCTCTACTGAGTACTCTTTGGTACTCGCCTGTGTCTATGCAAAAAACACACCATGTTTCTTGAGGTGAATCATGTGTTCTGGAGTCGGTCCTGCCTAGCATGAAAAAGAAAAACCCACGCACCCACTTTGTTTTTCCATTCTAATTTGAATCATGTTTCTATGTTTTTCTCTCCTCTTGGCGAAGCACAATTGCAGTTGGCAAAGGGCATAAAAACAATTTCTTAAGGTATTTGAATTCAAATTGAAGAAATTTCGATGTTTTTCACAAAGGTATGTATCTTTTATTCTTTCTTTTTTTCAAATTTGACATGACGAATGTTGAAATCCAGGGGTGATGTTGCCCATTTTTTTTGTTTTTCCCCTCCATTTCTTAACCCTACCACATCCTTTTTCATTCCATTTTATCTTATAAAAATTTGCGATAACAACTTTTTTTAACCCTACTGATTTTTTTCCTTTTAAAATCAGCAATAGCAAGTTCAAGACAAAGTAGTGAAAAGATAGACAATGCATGGAAGCATGGAATACGGGGTGAACCCAAGAGCAAAGTCCATTGTAATTTTTGCAAGCCTCTTATTACAAGAGGAATCAATAGATTAAAATGCCACCTTCCCCAAATACCTAACTTGATGATGTGAGGGCATGTGATGCCATTTCCAAAAAGGTTGTGAGAGAAATGGATAATCTACTTGTCAATTTTGATATGAAACAAAGAAAAGAAAAAGCGAAAAGGAAGCAATGGTAGCAATGATGAATGGCAATCCACATTCATCTATACATTCATTTGTTGTCCCACATAATTGTCATCTACTTCCTCTCCTAGTGAGACTCCTAAGAGTTCTATTCATCTTCCTTCTTCACCCAGTTTCTTTATTCCATGCAAGGTTCTAGAAGCACAACCTTTCCTTGAACGTACCACTTGAAATAAAAATAAACACCATGAAGCTAGGATGGAAGCAACAAAATTGTGGTACTACAACAATTTTCCCTTCAGTATGGCAAATTGGAAGGGGTTGGTACATGCATTGATAGCTATTGGTAAGGAATTCGAGACTCCAATAGCTAAGGATTTGAGTGGGCCATTGCTAGAGGAAGCTATCAAAAATACATGGCTTGTGGTTGATGATCAAAAGAAAGTATGGTGAAGAAAGGGCTACAACATCTTATCAAATGGATGGACAAATGACCAAAATAGGACTCTCTTGAACTTTTTAGTGACTTCAAGAGGCACATTGGTCATTTTGCAATTCATAGATGCCTCACATGAAGTAAAAAAAGCTAAAAATTTGTGCAATCTATTGGACAAGGTGATCCAAGAAGTTGGGGTTGAGAATGTTGTAAAAATTGTCATGGACAACACAACAGTCTATGCATCCACAGGAGATTTATTATGGAGAGGCATCCCATTATTTCTTTAACTCCTTGTGTTGTACATTGTGACTAGACTTGTTATTGGAGAGGTATCCCACTATTTTCTTGGACTCATTAATAGTTATAGTGTTATTCAACAAATATTATTTATAATTTTGTTGCAATACAATTTATTGTTTAACTTCAAAACTTTGAAATTTCAATTTTTGGGCATTTGAGGGTCTTATGCCATATGTAAAGTTTGAATTATTACAGAATAATGATCACAATAGACTTTTGTGTTCTCTAAGCGCATTATTTTTTTTTATTGTGTAATTAAGTTTTTTTTTTGCCAATTTTTGTCAAGTTCATGCCAAGTCCAATTTTCAAACTACATGTATGTTTAATAATTATATACACACATTAACATATATATTTATTGTATATACTATATACTACATACTACATGTATGTATAATAATTAGTGGAAAGAGACATGCCAAAACTTGCGAGTACTCAACAAGTCACGAGACGAGGCAAGGCCAGCAAGTCTCTGGTGCTCAAACTCGGACTCTACCTAGTTTTTGCCAGACTTGCAGAGTCTTGGGACTCGCCAAGACTCTCGAAGAGTCCTGATGGAAAAACTCTACCGCATGGCTACGAAAGAAAGGTGAAAAAAAGGAAATTTCACTTGGTTTTTTTTCATTTATGTTTGCTCTACAACCCTAAAAGCATTGTCATTTCATTTTGTTGGCAAAATAGGAGGAGAAATGAGAGTTGTGAGGAAAAGTTAGAGTGCATTGTAGGGCAACCAGCAAGGAGGTAGAGCAAAAAACCATCATTCAGTCGCATTTGGGCAGTGTCATAGATCCCTTTGGTTCATCAAGAGGTGTCTACCAACGATTGGAAGGAGTTTTCATTTGATTTCAAGTTTGATTTTAGAGGTAAGCTTGATTTTTTTTAAGTTTTGTTTTTTTAAACCAAAAACTGCATTTTTCTTTACACTTTTCATTTCTTTTTTCTATTTTATTTTACTAGATCAAAGAAAGAACCCTTGATGTGTTTGATTTTTCTTTTGAGCATCAACAAACCCTACATTTTTTTGTATTGGTTTAATAATTTTAATTTATAAATCACAATTCGCAAATGTTAATTTTTTCTATTTTTATGTCATTGCAGCAGCATTGAGCTTTTCAAATCATCTTTTTCACGATGTCCGAAACCCCAGTTAGAAGGGACCCATGTTGGAAACATGCTGAACTTTTCCCTAGGCAAAACAAAGATGTGAGATGTTCTTTTTGCAAAACAATTTATCATGGAGGAGGCTATAATAGATTGAAATACCATCTTGCACACATACCCACCCATGATACTATACCATGCCCACACAAACCTCCTCAGGTTATTCATGAGGTGCAAGTGCAAATAGAAACATTTGAGATGCAAAAAGAAATGAAAAAGAGGCAAAGGGAGGAGTTGGCTTGCATTGGTAAAGAGTCTTCTTCTATGCCTCCATTTCATCCTAGTGCTAGTGCTAATATTTGTGGCAATGTTGGTGGCCTTGTTGGTGGCATTGTTGGTGTTGGTGCTAGTGCTAGTGCCATGTTAGCCCTGGGCCTCGAATTTGTAAAAATAGGGTGGATTCATTTTTTGTGCCACACACTACTCTTGGTTCCCAACCATTGCTTGAGAGCATGAGTTGGAACAAGGATGTACATGATGCAGCTAGATGTGCAATTGGAGACTTTTGGTACTATTGTATCATTCCATTCTTTACAGCCAAGTAACTTTGTTTTTAAAATTAATAGTTTGATTCTTTGTCTCTTGAATTTTTATATTCAGAGGTATGTTGAATTCAAATTTAAACTCTCCAATTTATAATACTTATTTTATTTTATTTATTTGTGACATGAGTTAGGTCTCCTTATTGGCAAATATGGTAGATGCCATAACTATTTGTGGGGTGGGGTTCAAAGCCCCTAGAGAAGCTAACTTACAAGGCCCAATTTTGACACAAAAGGTGGCTGATGTACAAGCCACAATAGAGGAGCAACGATTGATATGGGGGAAGTAGGGTTGCACCTTCATGACCGATGGTTGGAATGATAGAAGAAATAGGACACTGCTGAATTTTATTGTTTTTTCCTCAAGTGATTGTAGTTCCCTCAGTGAATTGATTTAATGATTAATATTTTTAATTTATGCTTTGTTGAATCATGGATCTTGTTTCTTTTTCAGGTGGCATTGTGTTCCTAAAATCAATTGATGCTTCAAGACATACAAAAAATGCCACATACCTTTGTGAGGCTTTAGGCGAAATCCTAGTTGAGGTGGGCAAGGAGAATATGGTGCAAGTGGTGACATATTATGTAGCAAAATATGTTGCTACAGGTAGACTATTGATGGAGAGGCACCCAACATTATTTTGGACTCCATTTGTTGCCCATTGCATTGACCTCATCTTACAGGATTTTAGCAAACTTCCATGGATCAAAACATGTGTGGATTCGGCCAAAAATATTAGTAAATTTGTAACAATCACACATGAGTCCTTAGCCTTATGAGGTGATACACAGAACAGAAGGAGTTGGCTCGTCCTGGCAAAACAAAATTTGCTACTAATTTCATCACATTAGAATCCTTGATTTGGTTAAAGGCAGCTTTGAGGTGTATGTTTGTTAATGAATGGTCTTCTTGTCATGTCACCCCACTTATAGCAGAAATAATTGATGTAAATTTTGCCATATAGTATGTTAAAATTATCATATTATATTCCATTGATATAAAAATGATATCATACTATAAATTTACATTTTATTGAATGATATTGTTATATTAACAATGTAAATTAATTTATTATATACTGAATAATGCTATTATATTAACAATGAACATTTTATTAAAATGATTTTATTAACATGGTGTAACAATATACATATTAATAATATACATTATACTATTTACATTAAAAATGCTTCAACTTGTTGACTGACTTCCGAAAGGGCCCGATACCCCTTCTTAAAGGGTGGTTTGAAAAGAGTGGGCCTCCACACCGATTCATTAAGGACACGTCAGATGAGAGGGTAGCGACCTTTCAAAGAGGGACACTACCAAAGGAAATAATCATGGCTTTCCACCATGAGGGTGGGTGGCATAAATACCCCCCTCCCGTGCCAATTTGGGGGATAAGGAACAAGGACTGGTCAAAATTTTCTGAGTTAAACATTAAATACATCAGCCAGTATGTTGTATATTAATCAAATGAATGACAATTAATATAATATAAGTAGGAAGGCAAATTAAATATAGTTATTCGAACAATACTGTTGGACATAAATATATATAAATATATATACATACCAATGAACAGCAAACTTCCTAAATGGTACATAATAATAAACTGGAAAATTTACAGTAAACTGGGTAATGACACATATTCAAATAATTTGGAATTTGATAGTAATGGATAGAAGTTTAGAACTGTATACTGGCAACTAACTAATGAATAATCAGAATATTGGTTAAGATATGAATATTGACAGTAATATTAATATTAATCTGTACAAGGGCACCCTATATGATAGGGGGAATTGTTGTACAAAGGCACCCTACATGACAGGGGGAACTGCTATACAAGGGCACCCTATATGAATATATGGAGTAGGGAGAACTGTTGTATTAAGGCACCCTACATGGTTATATTCGGTAGGGGGAACTGTTAAAGACACCCTACCAAATCTTGCACTACAATTCACTACCATAATTCATGATCTTATCTGTTAATGTTACAAGAACCCCTCTTTATGTTATAAATAGTTAATTCTATATATATAATTGCTCATATGATCATTCTTCAATGTAATTTGCTGTATCTTCTGACTTTATTTTTGTAGGTTCTTTGATAACAGCAGAGGCTAAGGTACCTTCCCTTAACCCCTATATTAAGAATTGAGATCCATAACTAGAGTATATTAAATTAATTTATTAAGGGACATTGCACTTCTTCATCCTATGCTACGACCATTTCAGGGGTTGATGTGGCAAATTGCATTTTTATGAGCCAAGCTTTTGAGTACCTTGTGCAGAGATCATGAAGGTAAATGAAAATCTAATTCTACATTATGTTTTATTTTTTATTTAGATTTTTCTTTTATTTGCTTATTTTTGTTCACACTTACTTATGTTAATGTTTCACAATAATTGCAATTCACTAGGCCTTTGGTAGTTCTCCTACGAGTTGCTGATGAGGAGAAGCCTGCAATGGGCTACATATATGAGGGCATGGATAGGGCCAAGGAGGCCATTAGATTCATTTATGTAGGAATTGAGAGTAAGTATCAATCCATTTGGGAGATCATTGATAGGATATGGTACGTCCAACTTCATAGGCCCCTACATGGAGCCGCTTAATTCCTCAATCCATCATACCAATACTGCCTTGATTTCAAGGCGGATCAAGAGGTTTTGAGTGGGCTCTACTCAGTGATAGAGCGGATGTCATCTAATCTTACCACATAGATAGTCCATGAATTAGAGACCTTTACTCATGCACAAGGAGAGCTCTTTTCTTGTCAAATGTGCAAAGAAAGTCAGATGACATTGCAGCCAGGTAAAACTATATTTAAGGGCACAATTTAAGTTTAAAAATGTAATTAAATTTTCCTCTATTGATTTTTTTCTTTTTCTCATCTCAAATAGATGGTGGGAATCGTTTGGTGCTAATGCACCAAATATTCAGAGGGTGGCGATTCGCATATTGAGCCAACCAAGAAGTGCTTCGGGTTGTGAGCACAATTGGAGCATGTTTGAGCGCAATAGACTATCCATGGAGAGGTTGAATGATCTAGTCTATGTTCATTACAACCTTCGCCTTAGATACAAACAAGTTTTGGGACATGACTCCCACCCCCATCACGCTAGAGGAGGTTAATCCAAAATCTGAGTGGATCACTAAGGCTAAGAATCCTATCTTTAGTGATGAGGACCTTGATTGGGTTGACCAAGTAAATAGAGAGGATAAAGCTATAGCCATGGCAAAGGAGGATAGAGCAAGCGCAAACATAGATAATGTTGGTATGGGTGGCACAGAGTCACAGGCAAAGATTATGGCTGCTTCATCATCCAGGACCTACCTTAGACGCCTTCGTAGGAAGGATACAAGCTCCTCTAAGCCCATAGACTTCTAATTATTGTTTTGATATTTGTTTGGAACTTTTCAAGTCGAGGATTTCATATTCCATGAGTTTTATATTATTTTATATATTTATATATCTAATTGTGTTATTTCCTTCAGCTACAATTTGCATTTATACTTGTGTGATCGATGTATACTTGTCTACGTGATCAAATTAGCTTCTATTTGATGATGTTATTGTGTCTTTAAAGTTTATTTAATGAAGGGTGCATATAACAAGTTTTAAATCCTTAAAAATCTCTAAATTTCTTGGGTTTTTCACTTTGTTGAGTTTTTGTCATTTTTTTTGTCGAGTCCAAGTCCAAGCCCGAAACATGCTTGTTGAGTCCAAGACGAGTCCAAGTCTCATTTCATTGATAATAATACATGCATATATGTATGTGTATGTATATATATGTATTTTGTGTGTATGACAATACATACATACATACATATGTATATGTATATGTATATGTATATGTATACACACACACACATACATATGTGTGTGAATATACACACACACACACACATCATATTTGTGTGTGTATACATATTGTGCATATAGAGAGAGAGAAAAATCCTATGAACGATGCATAGGGAAATGGCATCCTAGGGTGACGCCACTTATTTCAAATTTTCAGGTGGGAGAAGAAAATTGGGCAGCCATGGCCATCCTCATTCCACATCTATAATGTTGCGTGCTTTGCCAAGGAGGAGCTCAGTTTTAGCCAAATTTTTCGCTTTCAAAATAAGGTATCCAAAGCTTCAAGGGTGAATAAGATGTCTCTAGGTGGGTTTACAACAAGAAAAAAAAGGTTTTGCAGCATATAAATATTTGTGGGGTCTCGAATGAAAGCCCATACCAGAATTATCATGGTTGGTGTGTGTTGTGACGTATTCATACATCGCCCCATTGCAAATGGGGACCCCCTCCTTCTTTGCTTTCTAGGTTAGTCTTCCTGGCTTAGTTGTTTAGGCTTTGTGCTATTGATCTTTGCATTGGAGAATTTATGGAGAGCTCTTTGGGATAAGATGGTTTCTTTGGGCTAAAGTGAGTAAAATGAGTAGCACAAGACGGGTGAATTTGGATTTCCTTTTTTGAAAGCCTCCCCTTGGTTAGGCCTGGGACTCGTTTCTGGGGTTGAGTCTTGATTGGGTTTGAGGAATATCAACTTGAATTCACTTTTGAAAGCGAATTGAGACACATTTAGACTTGGAAATTTGGAGAGAAAGTCAAGAATTTGAGCTTAAACCTCAAATTCGCTCCTGACCCTTCCAAAGGGACAGGAGCGAATTTCCTTAGACTCTTCTCTCGCCCCCCAGTTTGGATCATGAACCTTCTTCCCATGGTTTGAGTGAGAATGCTAAGGCCTTGTGAATGAGTTGAAACAAGTTTGAATATCAAAACTGTTAGTTTCCGTGATCAGATTAACAGTAATGAGCAAGAAATAATAATGCACAGTCACAAGAATCAAAGCACACAAATAGAAAGGGCACACAACACAAGTCTACCCTGGGAAAACCTCCCCCTTGGAGGAAAAACCCTACAACAACAGATCCTCAGATCTGATTATTCATTATGAATAAAATTGCAGTCTTACAACACTTATCTCAGGCTGAATACATGTGCAGATATCTTCAGCTTCAAATAACCTTTTTGTAATCAGCATAACCGTGCCTTCTTCAGCATGAACAATAGACTTAAGTTCGCATCAATCAGAGCACAGTCGCATCCATAGATCAGGTATCTTCACACCAAAGGAGAGCAAATATATTTCGCACTGTTATTGCAGATCTGATTCGCATATATAAATAATTGTATCAAGATACATTCTATGTAGCTTTTATATATGAGGATTGGTGCCTTATTGGGTCGGCCCAATAAGACACTTTTAGGCGCTAAAGTCTTTGTACTTTAACCACATTATATGTGCAAGATAGGGTCGGCCCTATATCTCACTCCACGATTTATTTGGTTCAGCCCTATCCTGGGCGCTAAGGTAGATGCTACAATCTCACACGTTTGACCTTGCTTGGCCTGTGGAAGAAAAAGGGCCCAGCCCTATCCTAATTTGTGCACATAGATAGGGCCCAGCCCTATGTGCTCTTTTACATAAATACATTAGATGGAGATAGGGCCTAGCCCTATTTACACGCCTCCTTAATGAAGAAGGGCCCAACCCTATAAGGATTCGAATGATGCCTTAAGGCAATCCGAATCCTTTTTATTTTCCTATCCTAGTTACACACAAAAAAAACAACACTCCCTCTTAACTAGGGAGGAAAATAAATACATAGCCAAATTCTCATGGACAAACCCCATGGCATGAACATTTACAAGGTTTAGGATTAGGGCCCAACCCTAATAGTACAATCAATATACAATTTGTGATTTGATCATGCAATTACATTACAATGAACCTTTACATGATCTTCTCTTGCAATGCTTGCAGAGGATGAAGCCAACGCTTCATTACTTTACACTTTCCTGGGGACCTGCATGTAACACCATGATCTTTCATCATGCATATCCACAGAGGATGACAGAGACCTTTCCATATGCACACCTGCAATAATTAATACTCAAAGATATATATAACCATATAACATAAATCATGCACAACCGCAGAGGATACATAAGCTTCTTCACTGAGAAGAACAACCTGTCACCTTGCACACCGCAGAGGGTGAACTCACCTTGCACTCCGTAGAGGGTGGAAAGAACTGTCACCTTGCACTCCGCAGAGAGTGGACTCACCTTGCACTCCGAAGAGGGTGAGAGAGAACTGCCACCTTGCACTCCGCAGAGGGTGGATGATACACCCAGTGTATCATGGTTAGTATCATCATAAATAAACATTTTGCAATAGACAAGGAATATACATTAGATATATATTATCAATTCCTCTATTAAACCATAATGATTAGAACCCAAGAATGAAATGAGATATTAAAAGATATCAAGACTCCCTCTAAAACCCTATCTAAATAAAGAATTCACAGACCTGATGATTCATTCTTACTTACGAAGTGGACCCATAGCATCTTAAAAGAGAGAGATGAAAGGTAGACTTTCATAATTAGTTCGATGACAAGATCTGATTGAGGTAGGGCTTCTCAGGTCATACATGAATGCGTTCTTCAGAGAGACATAATCTGAAAACATTATCTTCAAGAGTAGACATTAGGTTACCTTAGAGACATGATATAGTAAAACAAAACACCAACCCTTACAAACCCTCAAAACACAAATTCAGACATATAGATAGAAGACATTTACCTATACTCGGATCCTAATACACATCCATATATATACACTATCACTATTCAGCCATGAACACATTGAATATATAAGTGATAGCAGGTATATGATAGCAGAAATATATAAGGATGACAGCAAGTATCAAAATAAGGTAAGTTTTAAGGTAGCTTCAAATCATGTACAACTTCACTTACCTATCTCCCTTGAAATAAATTGAGATTCATCACCTTTGAAGGTTCTAAGATACTAAGAGGATGAGGAATCCATTGATGCAGATGAAGGACCTTGACTATGCATGTAATCATCTGAAAACCCTAGCTGTCACACAGAAGTCCAGGCTGTAAATCTGATCACTACACATGCAAACCTAGGCTCTGATACCATGTTAGTTTCCGTGATCAGATTAACAGTAATGAGCAAGAAATAATAATGCACAGTCACAAGAATCAAAGCACACAAATAGAAAGGGCACACAACACAAGTCTACCCTGGGAAAACCTCCCCCTTGGAGGAAAAACCCAGCAACAACAGATCCTCAGATCTGATTATTCATTATGAATAAAATTGCAGTCTTACAACACTTATCTCAGGTTGAATACATGTGCAGATATCTTCAGCTTCAAATGACCTTTTTGTAATCAGCATAACCGTGCCTTCTTCAGCATGAACAATAGACTTAAGTTCGCATCAATCAAAGCACAGTCGCATCCATAGATCAGGTATCTTCACACCAAAGGAGAGCAAATATATTTCGCACTGTTATTGTAGATCTGATTCGCATATATAAATAATTGTATCAAGATACATTCTATGTAGCTTTTATATATGAGGATTGGTGCCTTATTGGGTCGGCCCAATAAGACACTTTTTGGCGCTAAAGTCTTTGTACTTTTCCCACGTTATATGTGCAAGATAGGGTCGGCCCTATATCTCACTCCACGATTTATTTAGGTTCAGCCCTATCCTGGGCGCTAAGGTAGATGCTACAATCTCACACGTTTGACCTTGCTTGGCCTATGGAAGAAAAAGGGCCCAGCCCTATCCTAATTTGTGCACATAGATAGGGCCCAGCCCTATGTGCTCTTTTACATAAATACATTAGATGGAGATAGGGCCTAGCCCTATTTACACGCCTCCTTAATGAAGAAGGGCCCAACCCTATAAGGATTCGGATGATGCCTTAAGGCAATCCGAATCCTTTTTATTTTCCTATCCTAGTTACACACAAAAAAAACAACAAAAACATGAAGAATTTAAGCTCAAGAAGCAAAATTCGTTCCTGACCCTTCCAAAGGGACAGGAGCGAACTTCTAAAGGACCTTGTACCTCCCTAAGGTACACAAGCGAACTTGTCAATAGTTGCTCTTGACTCCAAAATTTAAGCAAGGAAACCCTTAGGACGCCTTCTAAACATGGTTTACAGAGAAAGGTGAGTGTTTTGATCAATGTCTAAGCTTTATGCCTCAATTTTGCTCCTGACCCTTCCAAAGGGACAAGAGCGAATCTCCTTAGATCTCCCTTCTTGCACCTAGTTTGGACCACAAACCTTGCTCCCATGGCGTCTTTGAAGAAGTTAAATGCACTTGGAACATAAAGAAATGGAGAATCTGGGCAAAAACACCAAATTCGCTCCTAACCCTTCCAAAGGGACAGGAGCGAATTTTCTTAAAACACCTATTTGCTCCTTGCTTGGGTCAAACTCTTTGTTCCTATGGTGTGATTGAGGGAAGATTAATGACAAAGTGATTTGAGACCTAGATGAATGCCCTTGGACCTTGAAGGAGTTAGGAATTTGACCAAGATTGCCAAATTCGCTCCTGTCCTTCCAAAGGGTCCAGAGCAAATTCCTCTTGAGGCTTGTACCTTGCCCAAGGTCCAGAGCGAAATCCTTCTTTTAGGCCTTTTTGGGGGTCGAATAAATGATATCTTCAGGGGAGAGGGATTGAAAGGTGAAGATCAATGCAAATTGAAGTAAGATGAGTGTAAATTGAGCCTAAATAAGCAAATTCGCCCCTGACCCTTCCAAAGGGTCCAAAGCGAAATTCCTAGGAGGTCTTGTACCTTGCCTAAGCCCTTGAGCGAAACCTATTCTTAAGCATTTTTGAAGGCAAATGATTTGATCTTGGTAAGGTAAGAGTGAGAGATGAAGTTCTATGAAGGAAGAATTGAGCAAAATGTCAAATTCGCTCCTGACCCTTCCAAAGGGTCCAGAGCGAATTTTCATTATAGAGCTTGTGCTTCCAAAGGTTCCAGAGCGAATTTTCATTATAGGGCCTGTCCTTCCAAAGGATCCAGAGCGAATTTTCATTATAGGGCTTGTCCTTCCAAAGGGTTTAGAGCGAATTTTCATTATAGGGTATGTCCTTCCAAAGGGTCTAAAGCAAATTTCCATTATAGGTCATGTCCTTCCAAAGGATCCAAAGCGAATTTTCATTATAGGTCATGTCCTTCCAAAGGGTCCGGAGCGAAATTGATCCTAGTGCCTTCTTGTTGATGGTCTGAAGTGAGAAATACCATGTTAGGATGAATATATCATATGTGCTTGATACCATCTTTTGTTTGTTTTGTAGATCTACAAGACCAAGTTGGAAGAAGATCAAGCAAGGACAAGGACGACCTCTTCAAACCTCACCATCATCAAGGACACCTTAAGTGCAAGGAAGAAGACTAAAAGTGTTAAAGACTTCAAGTGTTCAAGGAATTGCAAGCAATGGAGCTAACCATCCTCAAGAACTTCATTCTATCACATGGAGAAATCACAAGATGACAGAGAAGAAGGAAAGACTTGACAGTGAAGAAGCCTCATCAAACGCAAGAGAATCAAGGAAAGGTACGTCATTCATCACGTACATCAAGGACAAAGGAGGATCAACCAAGGTCAGTGCAAGGGTACGTTGAAGAAGCAGATAGTTTCAGAAGAGTTAATCAAAGTTAGCTTCTCATTATCACCACATTGAGTATCAAAAGAGATACGACATTCCTTGACCAAGCAAATGCTAGACAAGGTGGCATCCTAGTCACTATTCCTCCAGTCAAAAGGGTCCACATTAGCGTGTCCAGATTCGATGAATCACGCTTATGTGTACGAAGGCACAAACTCTGATGTAGCTACCCCTGTTTCCTATTGGTTCTAATGGATTGAATGTAATTTTCTCATTGGCTAAAGGAGTTTGTTGTAACAAACCCTAATTAGGGTTTTCATCTTGTAATCCTAGACATTAATTGTAAATCAATTTGAGCCATTGAAATGTAAAGAGCTCTCTATACAAAGCTTTGGCTCTTCATTTGCAAAGGTTAATAGAGGTTAGAATAGCTAATAGTCAATAGTGAGTAGTCAGTAGAATAAGCAATTAGAGTAGAGTAGGAGGAGAAGGCAAGAGATTGTTGCCCAAAATTGTAAATAAACTTCATTTTTCATTGAAGTTAAGGTGAAATGTGTTGTTTCTTGCAATATGCATGGTTTCTTGTTGGATCTTCAAGTTTGATGGTAGATAATTAGATTGAATGGAGAAAATTGTTGAACGCACTCGTGTGGAATCCGCCTAATCCATACCACTAGCCTCTTACTGATTGTAAGTGCGCCTTGCTTGGTCAACTGGCATTAAAGAGCTTAATTTCAAATTGTTATACGTCCATTGTTCATGCATTAATTTGGATGGTGATCAGTATTTGATGGAAATGATTTGAACATATCTAAAACGTCCCTTAGAAGATTGCACTGAGCTGGTGTCAAATTGTTCAGCTGATGGTGAGACCTAACCCAGTAGGACTCCACCTAGTCGCTCATCTACCTTCTTACATTCTAGGTCTTAGATTAGATTCTCTAAACTCTACACTTTTTGTTATTTCTTTATTCTCCCTGGTGAGTAGATAGGACTTGAGTTCCAGCAAATCAAGCATTCAGGCATACAAACATAAGTCCCCTTGTGAATCCAGCAAAATCACATCACACCAACAGAGCTTATCCACACGTAGAGACCCTACATATAAGAACCTTGGAGTCTTCTCGAATGATTCTTAAGCAAATCTTCAGCATCCGAGAGATTTTGTTCAAGAGAGGATAAGATACTGTTGTGACCTTTTCACACATCGCCCCATTGCTAACGGGGACCCCCTCTTTGCCAGCTTTCTGCATTATTAGGTTAGGGTTTTGGCTTCTTAGTAGGCAATTTTGTGTTTCCCGTGCCCGAGTCTCAGAGTTTTGATCATGCCTAGTGTCATCTAGGGTTTTTGAAGTTATAGGATCAATTTGCAAACGTTGATATTTTGATGATCCTAAGTTTTGCCTAAGTGTTTGACCTTTCGAGCGTTAACGTGTTTTTAAACACGCGCATCAGTGATTTTAAAGTGCCAAGGTATTCACAGACTTTTGGAGTTGTTTTCTCGCTCCTAAGGTATTATTTAAGTTGATTTCGCACTTTATTCCAATAATTTCCTAGCGTTTCGCTCATATTTTTGGAAAATTAGCCTAAATCCAGTCAAATTTAAAGTTTCTAAGTGATTTTGAGTGGTTTAAATGATAAAATCCAAAGGGAAATCCTTATTCCAAGGGTTAAAGGGTCAAATTCCATGCTAGAGGTGCTTTTCCCCTCACATTCTAGACTACCCAACCCATTCCCCCACTCAAAATCCATACTACACATGGGTTTCCCCTGGAATCCACACTGGCTACTATCTTCCCCCACTGTTTATCCATACCCAAGTCGAATTTCCCCTGGAAGTGCTAAAATTTGGCTAAGTATCAGGATTTATCCAGACTGCCATCGATTTTCCACCAGGAGTGCGAACTGGAGTGCGGACTGGAGTGCGGATGATTCCATGCCTGGGTTGATTTTCCACCAGGATTTTGAGACAACTAAGTGCAGATTTTTGTCCGGATTTTCATCCAAACAAAGGTCGATTTTCCCCTAAGAGCATTTGTAAGGATTTTTGTTCGGATTTTCATCCAGACAGGGATCGATTTTCCACTGGGAATATTTTGAAGAGTTTTGAGTCCGGATTTTCATCCAAACTGAGGTCAAAATTCCACCAGGGAGGTTTTTTCCAAGTTAAGTGAGTTTGGAGTGTGGATTTTCCAATCCAGACTGCCATCGAATTTCCCCTGGGGGTGATTTTTTGCAAGTAGAGTGTATTTTTGTTTGGATTTTTGTCCAAGCTCATATCGATTTTCCCTTGGGAGGTTTTTTTTGTGCATTTTGATGAAGTTATGCATAGATTTTTGTCCAAGCTCATATCGATTTTCCCTTATGGGGAATTTTTGACGATTTTAATGATTTTTAAAGGGATTTTTCAATCCCAACCTATATTGATTTTCCCTTGCAGGCTTAATTTTGATTTTAATTGCAATATTTTAATAAATAAGCCCCATTTAATTGCTTTTAAATAATTATTAATGATTATTTAAAATTTAAAAGAAAAATTTAATAACTTGCAATAATCATTTAATAATTTGAACCTTCTAGAGGCAAGTTAGGTTTTCACCAAGCAAGTATTTATACAAGTGTTTTATCCCACATTGCTTGTGTGGTGAAAGTGTGAGGTGAAAGAAAGTATATGAGAGGAGACTTCGCATTATTTTATTATTATTTCTGCCAGGTGTCTCCATGAAAGCGATTTTTCTCCAAGTTGGGTGAATTTTTGGCAAGGCGTTTTTGTGAAGTGTGGGATTGAGGATTTATTTTTCCTCCATTTTTTCCAACTTGCTGATTTATTCCCCTTGGCTGCCATTAAAGACCAGTTTCAGAATTTCGATTTTGCTAAGTTTGGCGATTTTTTCAAACTTTAGCATTTTTTGGTGAAAATTGGCAATTTCATGTTTGGAGACTTATGCGATTTTTCCTCCACCATTTTGCTTGTTGTTCAGACCTTCATTGCTACAGATCCAAGCTGCCATTGACAAACAGTTTCAGATTTTTAGTTTGGCGCCATAGTTGGAAAATTTGGATTTTGCTTGGGAGGTGTTTGGTGCCATATTTTGGTGATTTTTATTCATGCTTGGTGGCTGCCATCATTTTCAGCTTGCTGATTCGCTTCAGATCTGAGGTTTGCTTCAGATTTTGACCTCCATTAATGGCTGCCATTAATTTTTAGACTTTAAGTTTTATTGCCCAGCCAATTCCAACTTAGGCATTTTGCATTTGGAGGCATTTTGTGGAGTTTTCTGTGCATTTTTTAGACCATTTTATCGATGTTGTAGGTCTGAAAACTCCATTGTTAGGCGGTTGTCTTCAGAAATTTTCATTTTCAGCCACCTAACCATTTTGGCGATTTTGCTTGGAGATGATTCCTTAGCCATTTTTCATCATTTTCAGAGATTTTTGACTAGTTTGCAAGGTGCTGGTAAGTCTGAAGTATTCAATTTTCAAACTTGTCCTCAGAAATTAAATTTTTACCAACCACACTTACATTCCTGAATATGATTATTTTCATCATTAGAACTGATTTTTATCAAGATTATCCTCCATTGTTGACCTCCATTGTTGACTGCGGAAGATGTCTTTAGACATTCATTGTGTGAAAACCAGAGAAACGGGACTCGCCCGAAATCGCCTAAACTCAGCGAGTCCAGGTCCGAGTCAGGCCAAACGAGTCCCAGGGGCTCGGACTCGGATTCGGCCGAGTCTGGAGGCTAAACTCGCCAGACTCGCCGAGTTGGCGATTTTGGCCCAAAATCGCCAAACTCGGTGAGTCCCGAGCCCTGGACTCGGCCGGCGTTGGCAGCAAATAAAAAGTCAAAAAAAAAATAGTTTGTAAAGTTTTTTTAAATCCGTTTTTTAATGTTAATTGTCTTCTAGCCCTAAAAGTGACTTTCATTTCATTCACTTGCAAAAAAAGGAAGAGTAAAGTGAATTGGGAAGAAAAACAAGGGTGCATAGAAGAAAAACCAGCAAGGAGGAAGCTCAAGTTTTCTTCAATTTTTCACATTGGAGCTACATTGTGTTTCGATTTGGTGCATCAAGAGTTGGATAGGAAGAGTTTGCAGCTCATTTCAAGCTTGTTGTAAGAGGTAAGATTGTTTTTTTTAACATTATTTTGTTTCTTATATGCAAAAATTCCATTTTCTATTCATTTATTTTGAAAGTTTTACATTTTCTTGTATGCAAGATCTTTTGTATGTTTGTAATTTGTATGTAGCATGTAGTATGTAGTTGTACTATGTAGGGTTGTATGTAGGGTTTGTAAATTTATTTTTTTTTAAATTGTAGGGTTTGACAAACCCTACAATTTTTTTTAAAAAAAATTTACAAACCCTACTTTAGTTTTTTTGAATGTATGTATTAATTTTATTTTGTATTTGTAATGTTTTATTGCAGCAAACTTCACTTTATTATTTGCCTCAACTTCAACTTTCACAAAACTATCCTAAAATGTCTACTTCGGCTTCTAGACCCCCCATGAGAAAGGACCCTGCTTGGAAATATCATGAGGATTTTCCAGGGCAAGGAAAGGGGCAAACAAAATGTATGTTTTGCAAAACAATATTCCATGGAGGTATATATAGGCTGAAATACCATATTGCTGGTGTGCGTGGACATGATGCCGAACCATGCCTAAAAGCAGTCTCTGAGGCCATACGTGATTGTTATGTAATAGTTGAGGAGATTGAAAGAAAAAAGAAACAAAAGGAGGATCGAGCGGCCATTGGGAGAGAGACAGTTTTAGGAAGAGGGACACAGTTAGGTTGTGTTGGAGGCCCTTCTTCCTTACCTCCATATCGTCCCACTCAGTTTGCTACTGCTGGTGCTTCCGTTTCTGCTTCTGCTTTTATAAGTGGCAGTGCCACTGCCACCGCCACTTCTCATGCTCCTACCACTAATAGTCATAGTGGGAATGTTACCATTGGACCTAGGATTCGTAAATCTAGGTTGGATTCCTTCTTTGTGCCTCGCACTACTCCTGGGTCCCAACCGTCGCTTGAGGGCATGGGTTGGAACAAGGAGGTCCATGATGCTGCTAAAATGGCAATTGGCAGGTTTTGGAGCTACAGCTGTATTCCATTCTTTGTAGCCAGGTGAATGTTTTACTTTTATGTTTGATAACTTTGATTGTTTTAATTTTTATACTTATCTCATTGAATTTTTATACTTAACTTATCTCATTGAGTTTCTTTGTGACAGGTCTCCTTATTGGCAACAAATGGTTGATGCCATTACCATATGCGGGGCGGGGTTCAAAGCCCCTAGTGAGAGTGATTTGAGGGGACCCATTTTGTCTCAAATGGTGGATGATGTGAAAAAGGATTTAGATGAACAACGCCACATATGGAGCACTAAAGGTTGCACCATCATGACTGATGGTTGGACGGATAGGAGAAATAGAACTCTCCTTAATTTTCTTGTTTCTTCCGCAGGTGATTGATTAATTTTAGTTTCATATAGTCTTTAATTTTTTATTTTTTATCTAATGGTTTATTGAATGATCATTGACCTAGCTTTATTTTTTTATTTCAGGGGGCACCGTTTTCATCAAGTCCATTGATGCCTCCGCCCATTGCAAGAATGCCACCTACCTATGTGAGCAGATAGAGGAGGTGATTGAAGATGTGGGTGAAGAGAACGTGGTACAGGTGGTGACCGACAATGCAGCAAATTATGTTGCTGCGGGTAAACTTTTGATTACAAACTAATTTTGTTTGCAAATTAATTACTATCTTGTAGTTTGTACCTCCATTAATTACAATTTACAATGCAACAAATTATGTTGCTGCAGGTAGACTATTGATGGAGAGGCACCCATCTATAGTTTAGACTCCATGTGCTGCTCATTGCATTGACCTCATGTTGGAGGATATTGGAAAAATCCCATGGGTCAAGAGATGTGTAGAAAGGGCAAGAAATGTCTGCAAATTTGTATATAATCATTCATGGGTGTTGGCTCTTATGAGACAATACACAGAGCAGAAGGAGTTGCATCGTCCAGGAATCACAAGATTTGCCACAAACTTCCTCACATTGCAGTCCATGCTTAGGTCTAAGCCTGCCTTGAGACGTATGATTGTTGGTGAGGAGTGGTCTTCCTCATCCTATGCTACCACCCCTGCAGGGATAGAGATGGCAGACTGCATTTTTGATGAGCAAGGCTTTTGGGTCTCTTGTGATGAGATAGTGAAGGTAAATTTTTTATAAATTCTACAATTTAGCTTCATGTTTTATAAGTTATTATATGTATTCTCTTATTTGCTCATTTTTCTAAATTACACAATATTTTCAATTTTGCAGTTTGTTAAGCCCTTGGTGGTTTTGTTGCGAGTTGCGGATGGAGATAAGCCCGCAATGGGCTATATATATGAGGGCATGGATAGGGCGAAGGAGGCCATCAAATTCGTCTATGGAGCAGATGAGAGCAAGTATGGTCCCATTTGGGAGATCATTGATAGGAGATGGCATCATCAGCTACATAGGCCCATCCATGCGGCAGCCTATTATCTGAATCCGACATTCCGTTTTATCCCTTCTTTCAAGGCTGATGCGGAGGTCCTTAATTGGCTATATGCAATCATGGAGAAGATGGGACCTGCCGGTACTTCTCAGATAGACCTTTTTCGAGAGCTACAAATGTTCTCAGATGCACAAGGGGAGACCTTCTCTCATCCTATCGCCAAACATGCTAGAACAACTATGATGCCAAGTAAAAATAAATTGTTAGGCTTAATTTTAGTTTTATTCAATACTATATTGTAACTTGTTAAATGAGTTCATGAGTGAGACTGATTTTATTTATTTTTCTCATTTCAAACTCAGATCATTGGTGGAACTTTTTTGGCCCAGAGACACCAAATGTTCAGAAGTTGGCCATTCGTATCTTGAGCCAACCATGCAGCGCATCAGGTTGTGAGCGCAATTGGAGTATGTTTGAGCACATACACTCCAAGAGGCGCAATAGATTATCTGTGGAGAAGATGAATGATCTCGTCTTTGTTCACTACAACCTCCGCCTGAGAATGAGAAAGAATGCAACAATTGACATGTCTCCTATCATTCTAGATGAGGTTGATCTTGAAGCAGAGTGGGCCAATGAGAATCAGACAGCTCCTGGGACTCCTACAGCTGTATTTAGTGATGATGACATTGATTGGATCGACCAGGTAGATATAGAGGCTGAGGCTATAGCCATGGCAGAGGAGGAGCAGAGAACACGAGCAGAGACAGGAAATACTGAGACTCGGAGTGACACAGCTGTTCCTGATGTTGGTGAGCATGACACAGTCGTTCCTGATGTTGGTGAGCATGGCATGGTATCACGGGGAGCAACTATGGCTGCTGAATCATCCAGGACCTACTTTAAACGCCTTCGCAGGGGGCCAGGGCGAGAGGGTGCACGGCCATCTCAGCCATAGGCTTGTACACTTGTAGTTGTATTTAGTTTTACTATTTACCTTTGGTATTTGTATGAAACATTTGATGATGATCATTTTTATTCCATGAGTTTTGTAATATTGTATACATTTGACAATATTTATGTATCTATGTTTCTTATTTTCTTCAGCTACAATTTGCGTTTATGCTTATGTGATTGATGTATACTTGTGTATGTAATCAAATGAGCCGAGTTTAATGATGTTTTTGTGTCTTTAAGGTGTATTCAATAAAGGGTGTCTGAAACAAGTTTTAAATCTTTAAAAATCTCTAAATTTCTTGAGTTTTTCACTTTCCCGAGTCCAGCCGAGTCTGGAGCCGAGTCTGACGCCGAGTCCCGAGCCCGAGTCCGAGTCGGCCTTGCCGAGTCCGAGCCGAGTCCGAGTCCCGTTTCTTTGGTGAAAACACAAACCTTTCACACCTTTCCTTAGTCATCATTTATCCGGTATACTCCTCTGCATTTTAACTTGCATAATTTCTAAGCATAAGGAGGTATTAATGAAATGGAAGGCTTCCATGCCTTAGTGTTGTCACACTTTGAACTAAATTGCTAAAATTTACCAACTGTATGGATTATTTTCCTAACTCCATGCTCTAAATTAGCAAAATCTTTAGAAAGTCGGGAATTTTATTAAAAGAACATTATTTATTTTCCTAGGTCTAACTTCGAGCTTCGTACAGGTGCGATGTCAAAGTCGGGATATAAGGAAAGGAAAGAACTATTGAAGATGTTGGAGACTGGATTTTATCCAGAGCTTAAGATTTCATCCAAATGGAAGGAGATCACTGATACAAACATGCATTTCCTAGACTTCGACCAGATGCAACGTCGGATTTCGGAGTCAGAGATCAAGTTCATTCCCCAGCATATGCGAATATTATGAAGAGTGGCATTTTCCATGCCGTTGGATTTCCACAGTCCATACAGTGCATTGAGCTTATCCTGGAATGTGCACGATGTTACGATCCACTCACAAGAATGATTAAGACTCCTAAGGGCGTTGTCATCGCCTACCTTGTTGAGGATGCTATTGCAGAGGTGTTCAGAATTCCACACGGAACAAACATGAAGGATGTGACCAAGGAGGATTATGCAGAAAGATACACGAAGAAGATGGGTGTATGCAAGAATTTAATTAACAAAGAGTGGATGATTGAGCCTAGGTCTCATCATTCCAAGGCTCCCAAGACACTCATGTGCATAGATTTCAAGGAGGAATATAGTGATTTGATATTCCTACTCAACAGAGTGATGGGGATGCCGCAGGGAGCAATATTTGATGGATGGATATTCTACTCCATCCAGGATTGTCTTAGAGGAACACTAGTGAATTGGTCCAAGATTATAAGTGACAACCTGGATTTTCAGCTGAGGAATGTAGAGTGGTCCAAGTCATTCGCCATGACTTCTTACCTGGTGTACCTGCTTGCACGGTTTGTTTCATACAGAGGATTAATATGCAAAGGTGAAGTCGGGAATGGGCAAGGACAATTCAAGAGTCATGAATGCTACCCCCAGCTAAGCATGCATAGAATTGAAGACTATAAGAGAGTGAATGATGCATTCACTATGTACATCACACGGATGCTGCAAGGCGGAATCCACAGAAGATTGTCCAAGGAGGCAACAAAGTTAATAGAAAAATATGGATCGTGGTATATACAGTTTCCCACTTTCACATACCTCAGGATTTATGGGTTTCAATCTGAACCCTACAGACTTCCTAGGTATCCAACCGACAAAATGATATTGTTGGAAGTGCTAAGACAGCTTCTAAACTTCGATGTTATCCAGAGAGAGAAGCACAGAACAGGCATGACATTCCCTATTTCAGTTGGGAAGACATCAGAGGTTTGCCAGTCCGCCATAGCCGCCAGCACTGCGAGTGAGGAGCTTGCATTCTATCGATTTGCTACATATAAGAAGAGAGAAAGATTCGATCCAGACAAGAAGGTCGGAAGGATCAAAGGAGAGAAATTCACTCACAAGGTTGACATAGAAGATTATTGGGCTAACCTGATGGACGAGCAAGCAGTAAAGAGAAGAATGCAGTGGATTTCATGAGGAAGTGTGGACTTTTCCTCATTCCTGATCTGGTATTAGATGATAGAGATCATACACATCCACAGTATGAGAGTGAAATGAAGAAGGCAATCCTATTGCCTAATTGGTCAGAGTCAGAGGAGATTAACCTAAATATATTGATGAGAGAGGTCTTGAATTTCTCCCACCTATCGGTGGATATACAGATGAATAAGTTAGTTGACATGGGTGTTCCCTTCACTTATGAAAGGATGAAGTCGGAAGAGTCTACTTCCGAGGATGATCAGAGGACTATCAATGATGTCAAGATTCATGCAGACGAAGAGAGTCAAGCTCCCAAGAGAAGGAAGAACACGTCAGGAGAAGTCAAGGCCAGAGGGAAGAAGATTGAGGAGGTGAAGAAGAAACAGAAGACTATCATTCCTCCACTTATCATTCCTTCACCCCCTCCCAGTGTCTCATCAATCAAAGTGACTAAAGTAACAAAACAGAATAAGGAGACTCAGCAGTGTTCCAACACAGTGATACTACCAGAGAATATTCAGGAGTTCCATGCCACAGCGACATCTGCACCTCCTGATGAGAATAACGATCAGTCGGAATCCCCTACTGTCCTTTTGGAAGTTAGCTTGGGAAATGAGGTATATGATTGGACCAGGAATAATCCTGATGATAATGATGATGCTATTTCGGCATTGAAAGGACTTGATCGAGAAGTATGTCTCGATGATGGTATGGAGATGGCCGCTATTCCTAAATGGCTGATGAGAAGTATGGAAAAAAGTAAACAAATGATAGAGGTGCAGCCTATTGATGATATTGATGACTACCTAGCTAGGAGTGCTAAGGAGAAGGAGCCCAAGAGAGCGGAGATTTTATCGCACATAGCTAGAGATGAGACAGGAATGCGGATTGCGCAGATTGTTGTTCCTATTGCAGACGTGACAGCAGACATTGCTACTCCTATGGATTTCCAAATCACTTCAGTCGCCCTTGGTCGTACATCCAGAAAGCGGGAATTTCAGGAGATTGGTGAAAACTTCTAGGCAATCGATGCAAGGTTAGGCAGAGCGATTGCGGAGAATGAAAGGTACAGAGAAGAGAATATCAGACTTAGAGAGTATATTGCAGGGACGAGGCGTGAAAATCCCACCCTTATTTCCCCTATTGCAGTTGACCATGGAATACATTCACACTGCGAGGTAGCGAGAGGTATACACTCGGAGGTGGAGAAGTGGATTGATAGCACAAGAAAGCAGGCAAATGATTTCCTTACTCAGTTTGTCCATGCATATGATAGAACAACAGGGCTTGTATTCAGAATCCAGTATTTGGAGGGAGTTTAAGAAGAATTTCGGCCTATCCAAGAGATGACTATTCCACGCCTCCAGGCTTTGAAGAAGATTCCTGATTCCACCTTGGTCAACAAGAACATTGTGCACAGTGGAGACAGATATGATTTCCATGGCTGGTATTGTTCACTAGCCGTGAAGAAATCAACTTATGAGAACGCCCAATCGAGTTGTATGGAGATGGAAGGATTAATTCAGGACATTCAGATGAAGATCCTTGCCTCAATTGCTCGATTGAGGAATTATTGGGTGTTGATGTTAGTGATGCTAGTGGTTTACACTTAGCCGAATTAAGAGACAAGATGAAATTTATATATTTTTGCCAGTTGGACTCTTTGAAGAAGAGTCAGATAGATGACTTGGTCTCTTTGTTGATTCATGTTCATTGTTTGCAGAAGCTCATGCCAAAATGGAAGAATACTTTGAATGCTTGCTCGGATTAACTAGACGTGATTGGAGGAGTTAGATTCAGTATTGGCTAGATTCTTGGAGTATGCTAGGAGAGAGAGAGAGATGCAAGGAGGAATCTTCTAGAAGATCCCTTATTTGATGACTAGGTATCTTTTCATTGGGCCATATGTTGGTGGCACCTTATTTTATGTAACCCTAATTAGGGCAATTCTAGGGTTTTGTTGGCATGATCTCGACCGTTGATCTTAGATCAATCTTGGCCATCCATTTTGTAAGAGACTCTATATATACCTCCTTGTCTCTCATTTGTAAGAGAGAGTTTTATAGAATTGTTGGTATATGCTACAACTATTTGAATCCTGATCGTTGTTCAATTGTTGGTGATTTTGCTCTTCAAGTGTTGTATTTGCATTCATGGTTCTCAATTCCTCCAAGTTAAATTAGAATTTAGATTACAATTTATTTTCATGTATGTTAGATTGAGTGGAAGATTTGTTGAATTTATTTGTGTGGAATCCTTAATCCATACCACTAGCCTCTTGCCGCTAGTAAGTGCGCCTTGTGTGGTCAACTGGAATTTAAGTAATCTTAACTTCAACTATTACGCGTTCGTTGACAAGCATCAACTTGGATGGTGTCAATGTTTGATGGTGATAGCCTAAAAATCTTTAAGTATACCTTAGACAATTGCACTAAGCTTGTGTCAATACCTGATTGTGAGACCTTGCCTGGTTTGGTTCCATTGAATCCATTCATCATTTCCTACATTCCTAGGCTTAGAATAGATTTCCTTAACCCTATTCCTTTTGTCCTTTTTTTAGTAAGAAGTAAATCCAGAGCCACATTGATAAATCTTAAGTTGTCAGCACGCCTATTCCGCATCATTCATGATAATCCAAACATTTGCGTAAGCCCCCAAGTGAAACACAACAACTCACATCGACCATTGAGTTACCCACTCGTCAAGACCTGACATGTAGAAACCTTGGAAACATTTTAGTTGATCTCATTCTTAGCATCTGAGGTGATTTTGTTCAAGAGAGGGTAAATTACCTTGGTACTTTATTCTGAAATGTTTTGTGCATAAAAAACACATCAACAGATACCTTGGTATTTTATTCTGTGTTCGCATGTGCATAAAAAACACATCAACAGTGTGGAAAGCAGGAGGGCACATTTTAAGGAAGTGGTAGCAGCGAGCAATTGCAGGAGTATCAAAATGGAAGATGAGGAGATTTTAGCATGGCCCGAATCTCCTTGAAAGAAGCAGGCAAAGGTAATCTTCCTTCATATAGGTTTTTTATACTGGAGTTTGGTTCAAATGCTCTAAGAGATTCAGCACTTTTCATGGGGTTGTAAAAAATCCATGGAAAAGCAGTATATCTTCCTGCATGATCTGCTAATCTCTCTTGTGGTGTCCTACCCAAATCCTAAATGGAAATAAGAGCAAGGTTAGGCATTCCCATAGAGTTTTGATGTAAAAAAGGCTCTTAAAGTAGTGGGTAATGATGTCAATAGGTGTTTGGAAGTGATTAACAAACCCTTTCCCCAGATCATGCTTTCTATGCCCATGTCAAGAGATATGGATCTTCGGTACCTGAAAAATGTGGTCTTGTCTTCTCCAGGAGGATGTTTTAGTCAAGCTCTGAATTATGAAAATATTCTTTTTTGCTTCTATTTAAGTCATAAAATAGGTCACATTGCTAGACATTGCCCTCATACTCCTCTCTTGGAACAAAAAATCAAGTGGGCTCCACTGTTAAGGACAAGCTTTGGAAGGTAAAGGTTGTGTCAGCAATAAGAAAAAAAATCCTGATGCAAAGGAATCATTTTTGGTTCTTCACAAAGAATTAGTCTCCTTTGACATAATCAGATTTTAAGCTTCATGCTGAAGCAAAAGGGAAAGGAAATCGGATGATTCTATTTTAGCAAATGAAGGGGAATGTTCCAAGTTCCAACTATGACAGCTCTCTTCCTCTAATTGCTGATCCTTTTCTAGTTTCATTAACTAATCCTGTAAGGCAAATTTCAAAGGTAGAGTAAGTATCTCCAAAGCTTCCTTTCAACATGCAAACCCTATGTTCTTTTGATTCAGATGACAAAAGAGATTTAACTAGGTCGATAAAACCTAGCTTAAATCTGGAGGATGACTTGCTTCATAGCCCTTCTCAGGATTCTTTGGAAGTTGTGTTAAGAAAGGGATCTGGCAAAATTTTCCCCTGTGCTAATCTCTGTCAGTTAGGAAAAAAGAAAAGAAGGGGAGAAAATTGGGTAAAGCAAGGCTTTAGCAAGAGATAAAGATGATTTGGCATATGACTCTCAGCTTATTCTCCAAGGTGTGTTACCCAGGTTGAGGGGGAAGTGTCCTCTAAGTGATCAATGAAGATTTTCTCATGGAATGTAACGGGTTTAAACACCCCTAGCAAAAGTAGAATAGTTAAGCACCAGTTATCTCTATTACTTCTGGACAAAGCCTTTCTCCAAGAAATAAAAATGGCTAAAGAAGATCTTTTAACCTTGCTAGAGAAATCTTGGAAAGCTTGTAAAGGACTAGAAATAGATAAAGCAGGTGCCTCTTGTAGAATTTTGTGTCTCATATCAGAAATCAGAATTAATAAAATGAATTTCAGATTAAGTAGGCATGAAAACAAAGCAAGTGCACAAGAGACTCAAAACGTTTACCCTGGGAAAACCTCTGATGAGGAAAAAACCCAGCTATAAAGACCCACATGTCTAACTATGTATTCACTTTAAATTATAACAATACAATGCATAGATAGGGCTTTTGTTACAGCACCTTAACAGTAGATAAGAGCGGCACCTATCACCTTCAGTTTTGTGTAGAATTCAAACAGCAATGTTCAGATCTGATTAAACAAAGTCTACAGATCTTCTTCTTCACCAGCATACAGGCCTAAAGATGATTCATCAACCATCACCTTGGAAGGAGAGGCTTCAAAACAATTCGCACCCTTCTGGAGATAATTCGCACTTGTTCGAGCAGATTCGCACCTTTCTTTTGAAGAGCAGATCGAACTTGATTCATTTCATTTGCAACCAAAATGTTCTTTATTTATATGAGCTGCTGGGGATGCAATATGGGATCGGCCTCATAAACTTTGGCGCCAAAAACCCTTTTATTATTTTGCCGAAAATCTTTTTGGGGCCACACGTTATATTGTTTGTTGTTTGATAAGGTGAGGCGTGTTCTCCCTTTAGGGTCGGCCCTAAAGGGACACGCTACCTCTTGTAGCGTGAGGGCCCAGCCCTATTTTGTTTCATAGTTACAAAACAACACTCCCTCTTAACTAGGAAGAAAATGAATACATAATCAAAACCTTTAGAGTTCCATCTAGCACACAAGCATAGAATTACATCTTCCACCTAGCACACAAGCATAGGATGGTTCTAGCACACAAGAATAGAAAGTGTAATACACAAGTGGGTCTTTATACAATCACAACCTTCCATCTAGCACACAAGCGTAGATTGGAACCTTCCATTCTTGCACACAAGCAAAGAATGGACCATTCTTGATCCATTGAGAATTACTGAGGTTGAGGCTCCCTCTCAACCTGGACTTCATTTTCTACAATACTGAGTCTGTCTCTGAAGTATTCAAACTTCACTCTAGACAAGGGCTTGGTAAGAATATCTGCAACCTGTTCTCTATGCTGATATACTTTAGCTGAATGGCGCCTCTTTGAACCATATCCCGAATGTAGTGATAATGAGTTTCCACATGTTTGGACTTGTCATGAAATACTGGGTTGACAGACATCTTTACGCAACTTTGATTATCACAATAAATGGTAGAAGGACCACTAGGTTGTCCAAACAATCCAACAAGAAGTTTGCGGAGCCATACTGCTTCTCTGGATGCAATAGATGCTGCAATGTATTCAGCTTCTGCAGTACTTAATGATACAGAAGATTGTTATCTACAGGCCCAAGAGATTAATGCAGATCCCAAGCTAAAGCAGATACCCGAAGTACTTTTCCTATCTTTGACACTTCCTACCCAGTTTGAGTCTGAATAGCCTTCCAAGGAAATTGAAGTATTGAATGAATACTTCAGTCCATAACCAATAGTGCCTCGCAGATATCTCAGTATATGTTTAGCTGCAACAAGGTGAAAATGCTTAGGCATGCTCATGAATTGACTGAGAGCATTCACTGCATAACAGATATCCGGTCTAGTGTTAACTAGATACATCAAAGATCCGATCAATTGCCTGTACTCAAATGGATCTGCAAAATCAGAGTTAGCTGCAGAGATGCTCAACTTCTTTAAGTTAGATTCCATAGGAGTAGACATAGGTTTACAATCCATCATTCTAAATCTTTTCAAAATATCAGTAGTGTATTTTCCTTGACTTAGGATAATTTCATTAGATTTCTGCCATACTTCTAACCCTA
The DNA here is from genome assembly GCF_030272615.1 of Cryptomeria japonica. Lineage (NCBI taxonomy): Eukaryota > Viridiplantae > Streptophyta > Pinopsida > Cupressales > Cupressaceae > Cryptomeria > Cryptomeria japonica. Next base: position 436,542,276 of record NC_081409.1, read on the forward strand.
GGAAGTAATGCATTAACCCTAAATCCTTCATTTCAAATTCTAGGAGTAATTCTTTCTTACATCTCATAATCAGTTTATCTTCACCAGTAAGAAATAAATCATCCACATATAAAACTAGAATAAGCATATCATCATTGCATATTTTAAGGTACAGATTAGCATCAGCATCATTCTTACAAAACCCTAAGCTTAGTAAGTATTTATCAATTCTTTCATACCAAGCACGAGGAGCCTGTTTGAGTCCATATAAGGCTTTCTTCAATCTGCAAATATGAGAGTCTCTTCTATGTATTACATAACCTTCTGGTTGCTCAATGTAGACTTCTTCCTCAATAACACCATTTAGAAAAGTTGTCTTAACATCCATTTGATGTAGTTTCCAACCTTTAGCTACAACAATAGCTATTATAGATCTAATAGAAGTATATCTAGCAACAGAAACGAATGTTTCCTCATAATCTATTCCTTCCTTTTGAGAAAAACCACGAACTACAAATCTAGCTTTATATTTCTCAATACTCCATCAGCATTATGCTTAATTTTAAATAACCATTTAGAGGAAACAACATACTTACCTTTGGGTCTAGGTACAATGTCCCAAACATCATTCTTGATGATAGACTCATACTCTTCATCCATGGCTAACTTCCAAGCATGGTGATTCATAGCTTCTTCAACATTGTGAGGTTCAGACTCAATGATGTTGCACATTACTGAAATGTAGTTGGCATGATTTTGAGGTCTCTTGCTATCTCTGAAGATTCCTCTGGAAGTAGCAAATCTTTCAGCATCTTGAATGGTGTTTCTAACCCAAAGTGGCATCTTCTTGCTGACCACAATATCCTTAGGTATATCTGTAGAATCCATGGGTTCAGCTAGATCATCCCGAACTTCCTGTTCTAGGGGGTCAATAGACTCCTTTTGTATCTCAGGGTTAGTATCAACATTTGATTCTTGATTTTCAGTCACAATATTATCATCATCAGATAATGAACCTTTAGATCTTTTGAATGCAATATCTTCTTCAAAAGTTACATCTCTACTTACCTCAACATACCTTTGACCTGAAATGTAGATTTTGAAGGCTTTGGAAGATTCACTGTATCCTACTAAGATACCTTTCTTTCCAGAGGGATCCAACTTGATTCGCTTTTCCTTAGGCACATGAACATACACAGGGCTCCCGAAAATCCTTAAGTGGCTGAAGTCAGGTTTGATTCCTGTAAAGGCTTCTTCAGGAGTTACATTCTTTAGAGCACGATGAGGGCATCTATTCTGAATGTAAACTGTTGTTTTGGATGCCTCCGCCCATAGGAAGGGTTGCAAGTCTTGATCATGAATCATGGCTCTTGCAGCTTCAACGATGGACCTGTTCTTTCTTTCAACAACTCCATTTTGCTGAGGGTTGTAGGGAACACAGAACTCCCTCTTAATCCTTGTCTCAACACAGAAATCATGAAAACTACCTAAGGTGTACTCACCTCCATTGTCAGACCTTAAACATTTAATTCGCTTTCCAGAAATATTTTCAACCAAGGCTTCGAATTCTTTAAATCTATTTAAGACTTCTTCAGACTCTTTAGATTTAAGAAAGTAAATCCATGTTTTCCTAGAAAAATCATCTATGAAGATAACATAATAAAGGAAACCGCTAGGAGAGGCTATAGACATAGGACCACATAGATCTACATGGATAAGCTCTAACTTTTCTTTAGCCCTACCATCACTTTTATGAAATGGACTCTTCACATTCTTACCCATTACACAACCTTTACATGCATCATCATGGGAGAAACTGAGTTTAGGCATACCTTTAACCATTTTACCAAGAGTGGGGAGAGCCTAAAAGTGCAGATGTCCAAGTCTTCTATGCCATAGCTCGCATGATTCAGGAGCCTCATGAATGAGGGCTTGAACTGGGTTAGCTGCAAGCTTATACAAATTATCATATCTATTTCCAATAACACGAGCAGATTTGAAACTAGATTTCTTAGACCAAGCAAGTACTTTACCTTCAGAAAATGCTACTTGCAGACCCTTATCTTCTAAAGCAGAAATGGAAATAAGATTTCTTTTAATTCCAGGTACAAAAATAATATCACTGAGTTGTAAGGAAATACCAGAATCTAGTTTTAAAGTAGTACCAGAACCTTTTACGGAGTATCGAGCATCATCACCAATTACCACATGAAGATTGGTGTCCTTTTCTATCAGATCTGAAAGATGTTCACGGTAACCTGAGATGTGTCTGGAGGCTCCACTGTCAATTATCCAAGTATTACTGTCTATATGAACATTGCTTGATAAGACAGAGATAAGAAGATAGTCCTCATTTTGTTCAAAGACTTCATTTAAATTTGCTTCCCTTTCCTTAGGTTCATTCTGACAATCTCTAGCATAGTGACCATACTTGCACATTTGAAACAACGAATATGAGAGGAATCTCTTGACTTCTTTCTTGGATCGTAGGAAGGAGGTCTGAAATCCTTGCTTCTCTTATCTTTCTTCCAATTCCCACCTTTCTTGGACTTAGCTGTAAGAACATGATTATCATCTTTGTGAGAGTTCTTGTGTTTTTCCCTCACTTCAATGTGGGATTCCTCTTCAATGCAATCAGCTTGAAGACGCTCATAGTTGGGAAGTTCAGCTCTCTCGCCAATGCTACGAATGAAGGGATCCCATTCATCAGGTAGACCATTTAATGCAATTAGAACAAGGTCTTTGTCTGGAACTTCACAATCAAGAGTACTTAGTTTATCCTTTAGTTCATTGATCTTCATAAAGTAGGCCATGATTGAGTCCTCTTCTTTCATTATGATATGAAATAGCTGCTGCCTTAGAGCAAGGGCTCTGATGAGTTTGTTGGCTTCAAACATTCCTTCCAAGTGTTTGATTATTTCTCTAGCTGAAGCAAACTTCGATATGACAGTAACAAGATGATTTCTGACGGATTCAATGACGATCTTCCTAGCTTTGGCTGAATCCTTCTTGAATTGTTTTAGTTCCTCTGCATCTTCAGAGGGGACAACTTTTCTTCTTCAACAAATTTGAGGAGCTCATTCTCCTCAAGTATGAGTTGAATGCGAACTTTCCAGGCAGCAAAATCAAGGGCTCCATCAAGTCTGTCTTCACCCTTCAAACCTGACATTTTAATCTAAAAACAGCAACTAGATGCAACAAAAATGACCTTACTGAAATCTGATGTTAGTATAACCTGGCTCTGATACCATGTAGAATTTTGTGTCTCAGATCAGAAATCAGAATTAATAAAATGAATTTCGGATTAAGTAGGCACGAAAACAAAGCAAGTGCACAAGAGACTCAAAACATTTACCCTAGGAAAACCTCTGATGAGGAAAAAACCCAGCTATAAAGACCCACAAGTCTGACTATGTATTCACTTTAAATTGTAACAATACAATGCATAGATAGGGCTTTTGTTACAGCACCTTAACAGCAGACAAGAGCAGCACCTATCACCTTCAGTTTTGTGTAGAATTCAAACAACAATGTTCAGATCTGATTAAACAAAGTCTACAGATCTTCTTCTTCACTAGCATACAGGCCTAAAGATGATTCATCAACCATCACCTTGGAAGGAGAGGCTTCAAAACAATCCGCACCCTTCTAGAGATAATTCGCACTTGTTTGAGCAGATTCGCACCTTTCTTTTGAAGAGCAAATCGAACTTGATTCATTTCATTTGCAACCAAAATGTTCTTTATTTATATGAGCTGTTGGGGATGCAATATGGGGTCGGCCTCATAAACTTTGGCGCCAAAAACCCTTATTATTTTGCCGAAAATCCTTTTGGGGCCACACGTTATATTGTTTGTTGTTTGATAAGGTGAGGCGTGTTCTCCCTTTAGGGTCGGCCCTAAAGGGACACGCTACCTCTTGTAGCGTGAGGGCCCAGCCCTATTTTCTTTCATAGTTACAAAACAACACCTCTGGGGCTAAGGTGTTTTATGGAAGCCCAAAAAAGTATCAATAGATTTACTGCTGAGTTCAGACAGCTGGATGACCTGCTCCTTTACTTCTCTACAGAAAGATATAAAATCTGTTGTACGAATGTATACAATCCTAACAAAGTTTTGCACAAATAGAGGATTTTGTTGGAGCTATCAGCTGTTCTGTCTTCATGAGAACGTAAAATTTCTTTCTTGCTGGGTCTTTTTAATGCAATTACAGGTCTACAGGACAATAGAGAAGGTTCTATAAAACAGTTGATTTCAGAATCTAATATGAGGAGTTTCATAGCTGGGGTCAGTTTGTGGGATGTAGCTCCAAAGTCTTGAAAACCTGCTTGGAATAACAAACAGAAGCTATTTTGCAACATAGCTTCAAGATTGCTAGATTTTTAGTCTCCCAGAATGGATGCTAAAGGTATCAATCGCTTCTTCAGTGATTATCACAGTTTCTGGTTCAGATCATTCTCCAATCTAACTAGAGGTGAAGGGTGTGGAATCTCAACTGCTCTATCTTTTTTAAGTTTGAAAATATGTGGCTCCTCTATCCACTCTTTTATGCCTTGGTAGAATCTTGATGGAAAGAAAGCAATGCCTTCTCAAGTTGGAAGCACATTCTCTCAGAAATTTAATCTCATTAAATCTAAGTTGAGAAAATGGAATAAAGAAGTTGTTGTCCTCAATTTTTGATTTCAAAAATTGGACTATCACATGGAAATTTTTATTAAAAAATGAAAAAATTTACTCTATGGCACGCTTCTCGAGGCAGAAATTCGCCCCATCCTTGGACTGGATCGATTGATGATCCATCCCCAAGCTACGTTTCGAATTTCGTCGCATTTCGAGTCCGTTTGCTATGTTTTTGCTTCAATGTAAGAGAATTTTTCGATAATTACCAGTAATTGGTAATTTGTTTTTCAAAACCCCCTTGAAGCTTTTGGTCTTGTAGGGGAATTTTTCTCCAATTACAAGTTTTTGGAAACTGGTAAAAAGGGTTTTAAAACCCCCTTTACTAGTAGAATGACTTTTAAGTGTTTAGTAAAACTTGTAAATGGGTTTTTAAAACCCCTTTACATGTTTTTATGACTTAAAGTTATTTTTATTTTTTAAATAGAACTTGTAAATGGGATTTTAAAATCCCTTTACATGTTTTAAGTAAAATCACTTGTAAAGGGAATTCTATTTCCCTATTACAAGTAATTTAACTTGTATTTCCTTTTCTAAAACCCGAAATTTGCCTTAGAGGCAAAAATATGAACATTTTGAAAACTTCTTGTTTCATTTCTAAAACCCGAAATTTCTCCCATGCCTTTGCAAACTGATTTGGGTTCGAATTTTTTGGAGGAAAGATAGGGATTCCTTCCAAATGTAGATTTGCTGCAACTTTGAAGGATTCAAACCCTTGTTCTACGCATCTATCAAACTGATTTTCGCCATTTGTCTTCTTCAACGTTTTTTTTTTTCTGAATCATGTATTCATGCCATTCGCCATGGTTTGAAGGTTCGAATCTACCCATTCCTAAGGCGTTTTTTATTTAATCATAAAGGCGTTGGATTCCAAACTTCATTCAAACCGTTTTATGCGCGTTTTGGGTTATCGATTTGCAAAAACGCCCTAAAAACCAGTCACGTTTTTTGCAAGTTTCGCACCTTTCTCATTCAAGGTATGCTTTCAATTCTAAATCATTTTTGCTTCCTCTTGTATTTAATGATGAATCAAATAATTTTCGAACTACTTCCTTGGCATTTTTCATGGCATTTTTATAGCAAATCGGTTTTTCTTTGGTCACCATGCGTGGCTAAGTTTCTTCCTTTGTTTGAATTCTATTTAAAGGGTTTCATCTTCTATGTTTGGTTGACTCTACAAGTTTGGATCTCTCCTCATCTTTGCAAGGTAATTTTTATTTTTGTATTTCTTTCTTGTTTCTTTCCTTGCATTTTCTTGTTTAAGTTTTGGTTTTGTTCATGTTCATATTGGGTTTATGAGAGGAAATTCCCCATTTTATAAAGAAATTTGTAAAGTAAAAGTTGTTTTTCCCCTTTGAAAATTCTCTTTCTTTACTTGCATTCGGGTTTTAGAAACCCGATTGCAAGTAAGAGGAAAATATGTGTTCTTCCCTTTTTGGACAAAGACTTAACCTTCTTTGATCCAAAAGATCAAGTTTCAAAACAAGAAAAATGTGTTCTTCCCAATATGTTCTTCCCAATTTGCAAAGAAATTTGCAAGTGTGAAAAGTTCTACCTCAAAATGTGTTCTTCCCTTTTTTGGACAAAGACTTAACCTTCTTTAGTCCAAAAATCAAGTTTCAATGGTAAAAAAATCAAGTTCTTCCCAATTTCGGGTTTTGAAATCCGGATTGCAAGTTGAAAGTCCTTCCCATTTTGGCATGACAAAGTTCCAAGTGATCTTCCCGAAATTCATTTTTACCTATCCACTTCCAATTCCCTCATCCGTACTTATCATCTTCGTCATTTCCCGCACGCCTAAATACCTTTTTTTCGTCCATTCCTTCGATTTTCAGTTTGTAAATAAGTTTGCATTTGGATTTAGAAAACCAATTGCAAATGTGTTCTTCCCAACTTCCAAACCGAAAATTCATTCTCCTTCCATTTATTCATGCTTCGTGTTTCGCAAGTATAATTGCATTCAGAATTTAAAACCCGATTGCACGTTTGTACTTCCCTCTTGTGTACTTGCGAAACATGTTTCAAAACCCGAAATAAGTCAAAAGCTTATTTTTCCACCTCTTATATCTCCTCTCACAAAGCCAAAATACGAAAGTTGAACTTTCTCATTTGGAGGAGTGAAAATGTCTAAAGATACTGACTTTGATATTGCCTTGATACTCTTGGATTTACATTGCAGCATTCCCAGTTGTTTCCAGATGACAGATGTATCATCATCTCCCACTCCAAAAAAGATGAAATACAGGTATGATAAATACCAGAATGAAGTTCCGCAGTCACAAATCTCCTCCTCCCTTGATCATATCAAGGATACTGAGATAGGGCATGTTGACATGTCCGAATTCATACAAAGGATTGAAGATCCAAAGGAGGGTGATATGCAACGGTTGCTGGACAGCCATATCCATCATGCCGCATCCTTTCCAGTTGCTGCCCTAGAACCAGAATTTATTCTAGCATGTGCTCATCATTTTGACAAAGAGACACGAGTCATTAGAAATGATGATGGGGAAGTGATCATTCGCCTGGATGCAGAAGCTATAGAGAGGGTTTTTAAAATACCTTCCGAAACCATTTATATAGAGATCTCTAAGCAAAGTGCAGCTGGATACTTTGCCAAAAGGGAGAAAGACTGTAAGCGTCATATCAACAAATGGATTCATGAACCTCGCACTGCGCTTACCAGATGGGCAAAGTTATATCGGTCTGATTTCAAGAATGAGATCAGTGATACTATTACTCTTCTTAGCCGTATGATTGGATTGGAGCATTCCAATGTTTTTGAACCTTGGATGTACCAATTTATTATGTTAGTAAGGCAGTCTCAGCACATCTGTTGGGGTGAAATCATCAGTGATGCTTTGTGTGAACAACTTGCGGTTGTCCCTACTACCTTCACCTTCTACATGAATTCATATCTCATGTATATTGCTGCGTCACTTAGACATTTCCCAGGTCTTTCCACCAAGGGTGACCGCATGCTTGTACCGGTTTGGGAATACTATGATCAGTTGCCTCTAAGATCAAGTAGGTCTCATTTCAGAAGGGTTCAGGACGCTTTCTTTGGTCATTATTTGTGTCAATTTGACAAGAACCTGAAAAACAAAAGAGTCTCAGATGAAGCATGGGAAAAAGTGAAAGAATATGGTTGTTTGTTTCTCCAATTTCCAACTTTTACCTACATGAGAGTTGGATGCTATGGCGGGTAGCCTTACATGCTCCCATGGTACCCAACAGATAAGATTATTCTCATGGAATTGGGAAGGCAGATCATGGCTGTGCATACACACCAGTCAGTTAAGCACAAGGTTGGCATGGGTATTTCTTCCAACAACCCATTGAAGATTGGTCAATATTCTCTAATGACTTCAATCAAGGCCAGGGCTATGGAGACTGAGTTGCAGGAAATTAGACTCAAAAGATTCAAACCTAGAGTTGATTTCGATTACCGAGGCATGAAGGAGAAGATCAAGAAGACCTTCATCCATGTACACCGGATAGAAGATATCTGGGCTGATCTTCATACCAAAAAGGAGATTCGCAAGATGGATTACTGCCGACTCATTGCAGAACAGATTGTGGATCTAAACCTCGTGAACGTGCCACAAGGTATGATTGATGATGGTAATGTTCTTGATCCTGAGTTTGTCAATCAGAATGTTGATGAGGCTCTGCTTCCTTCTATCCACTGGTCCCACAAGGAAGGCACTTCTATCTTGGATAGATTTCAGTCAGTTCTTGCCAATACCAATATCTGGCTTAAGAATAATGGTGTCAAGCTCATTAAGATTAAGGTTGGGAAAGAAGATGATTCTACAGGTCCTCTTGGGCGGAAGTTTGAAATTCAACTAGACAACAAAGAAGGTGCATCCTCTTCTAGTACGAGGATTAAATTGCGAGTTAGCCGTGCAATGGTGCTTCCTCCTCAGGAAATAACAGTTCAAGACAAGGAGAAGCCACAATTGGAAATTCATGTGATTGATCCTGAAGCTTCAGAGGAAGAAACTCAATCTGATAATGCTCCTCAATCACTTTCTACAGAGTCTCCACATAATTCTCTTTCTTCACTTCCTATTGAGGTACCCATGTTTCCTCCTGTGATAGATGTGAGCTCTCAATCTGCCACTTCAGTTTCAGAATCTCCGCAAAACATCCTCCCACTTTCAGCAGCAGAACCATCTCAAGGCCATCCTCAGGAAAATTTGTTGAATATCTTTTCGGAAGATCCTTCATATGTACCTGTGTTTGATATTGATACTTCTATGACCTGTTTTGATGAGTTCATGACATCTTCATCACATCCTGTCGTCACTCAGCAGACTATGGTGGCTATCCAGACGGACACTTCTCCCAAGGTCACCACTGTTATTCAAACAGAAACTGCTTCTCCCTCTATACCAGAATCAGAGTTAATGGCTTTACCTCCATGGCTCAGTTCCTTCACTGCAAAGAGAAAGAAGCAGGTGATCTCACCTGATCCCTTCGACTACCAACAGTTGAAACAATCAAAACCTAAAGCTGTTAAGAGGGCAAAGACAGTTTCAAGGGTGATCGTTGATGAAAACCGGATGAGAGTGGCAGAGATTGCTGAACCAATATCAGATAAACCAGTTGAAGAAATGCAAGCAGCTGATTATCGGATCACCAAAGTTCAACTGGGTAAGCAGACTCATGAGGTTGTCAAGCACGATGCTCAACAAACAGTGGCTACATTGGTACAACGGTATGATGAGGTGTTGACCAAGAAAGATCAACTGGAAGTAGAGAATCAAAGACTCATGGCAGCCATCCAAAGTATTACTCAACCTTCAAGTGGAGAAGGCCAAGTACCTATTTCTTCCAGGGTCAGCGAACCAATCCAAGGTATCGAGAGAGCAGCCCAAAAGGTTCAAGCCTTGGACACCTCGGTTGATCAACTGCATGACTTATGTTCACAAGTCATAAGACAGGTATTTGAAACGATGGTTAAATTGGAGATCATTGAAGATAAGTTGAATCAAATCTTGGGTGCTTTCAAACTAAATTTGGAGAAGGTTGAGGGAAATTTAGTTTCTTGGCGAAAGATGCCTCAACATCAGTTGGGCGTTCTTTAGGTGCATGACGTAATTCCTTCCAGAGTCACGTACATTGAATATGAGGAACTTCTGGAGAACAAATCTCTTGTTCTCAAATCACTCATTGAAGAAATTGATGAAACCTTAAAGTTGCGTGAAGCAGTCTTTCAAGATGTAACCTCCCATTGTAAAAAGGCATCCTGCGACATTTTAAATCAGAATGATGAGCTGCTACCCAAGGAAGAAGTTCTAGAAGACCTACAACTTAAGATTCATGATGAATGGAGAAGTGAGCAATTCTCAGTCGCTTCCATTCAAATATTGATTAAGTATCAGACTGAGTTGTAGGAAATCCGGTCAGCATTGGAAAAAGGGAATTCCACGCTATGCCAATGCCATGATGTCATCGTAAAAACTAGGGTGGTGGCTATGAACACTCATGAACCAGATCCTGATGAATTGCAAAAAGTTATTCAGAAGTTCGAATTGTTCGTATCTTCAAGAGTTGCAACTTAAGTGTTTTTAACACTTGTTGTAAAATTTTAAAATTGTAATTTCAGAATTGTAGTTTCCCTTTCGGCAAGTTGTCATCACTTGCATTTTTGTAATTGCAAGTTGTCATCACTTGCATTTTTGTAATTACTGGTAAGGCAACTACAAGTTGTGTCCGATTAGGACTGTAGTTGGAATAAGTCTTAGTTAGTTAATGAAGTCATAATTAGTTGTTGAATAGGTCTTGGTGGTTGAGGGAATTTCTCAAGTTAGTTAGGATCCTCCCACCTTTTTCTCAAGGCTCCTCTCCTATAAATAGAAGAGAGGGTCCTTTGTAATCTTTATCTTTTGGGAAAGCAAGCAAAAACTCTGCCAAATTTACAGCAAGAAGTCTTTGAGCTTATGTATGTGAATTGAAGGTTTTGAAGAATAATAAAGAAAGATTACTCAAGTTTTGAGTCTTTGAGCTACAAGTTTGAGTTTCATTCTTTTTATTTATTCTATGCAAAGTGTTTCTAAAAGAGCTTAGTCCAATCTGATTTGAAGTCTTTGAGCTGCAAGTAGAGAAGATTAATTAAAATAGGAAATCTCTAGAAGGAGCAGCAAGTCTTTGAGCTTGCGTCTGTTCTTGAGAAAAAATTATTGTTTGATAAGAAATAGCAGCAAGTCTTTGAGCTTGCATTAGTTCTTGTCTTTGTGTTAAAAGAATAAATTATTCCAGTCTTTGTGCTGCCGTCTTTTATTCATTGTAAAATTTAGTATAGCAAAGGGTAGATAGGACTTCCAATAGTCAAGTCTTTGAGCTTGATATTGTTGTCCCGTCCCGAAGGAAGTGACGGAAATCTTTGCGCTTTCAGGAAACTTCATTTCCTTTCTCTCATTTTACTTAAAAGTGGTTATTACTGTTCATATTCAATCGCTATCCTTTTCTGTGAAGAGAAAAAGATATTGTCTTTCTTAAAGAAAGAAGGAAGACTGTTGTACCATCCTGTTTTTATTTCAGTTTTAGTTAGATAGGGGGAGTCTTCCCTTAATTAGGAGAGTTTTTTACTCGTGTGCTGTGGTTGAAACCACAATTTTGTATATTTCCCCAAGTGTACAAAATTTTCAACCAACAGAAGTGTCTGGCAACATTTTTGAAGAGAAAGTTCCACTAGGAAAAGGACGAGCAGCATTGAATGCAAGAATTCAACAGCAAGATTTATCAAATCCTCTGTTGGATAAGAGATAGAAGAGTTGAAAGAGTTACTATTGTTACGCAAAGGAGGAAGTCTTTTGGAAGCAAGAATCTAGAGAAAAATGGGTTCAGGAGGGTTATAGGAATACTAAATTTCACCATCAAGTTACAGTAGGTAGAAGGGATTTTAATAGCATTTGCTCATTAAGTAATGAGTTTGGTGACGTAATTTCAGACTCGTTATTACCAAAGGCAGCAGCAGTATCTTTTTAATAAAAGATTCTCACTGAGGAGGGGAATAAGCCTCCCTCAAAGGAACGCCCATTTTTAGAATGATTCCTAGTCTAATTACTAAAGAGTGGAACTTGTTTATTATGGAGCCTTTTTGTAAGGACGAAGTAAAAGACTTAGAAGTGATTTTTGGTCTTAGAAAAGATAGAGCTCCCAGTCTGGATGGGTTCCAGGGGGTTTCTTCCAACACTTTCTCCAAGTGGTTAATGCCTCTAGAACTTATGGGAAAGTTTTAAAATACCTTTAGTGTTCCTACCTAGCACTTATCCATAAGAAGCCAAATCCAGTTTCATTTGCTGATTTCAGATCAATTGCTCTATGTAACACTATTCAAAAAATAATCTCCGAAGTGGTGGCAAAAAGGCTCAAACCTCTCTTGATATAATCTCTAAGGAATAAACTGGATTTGTTCATGACAGGCAAATCTTAGATAGAATATGTTAGCTCATGAGATAGTGCATACTCTAATATAGGAAAAGAAAGCAGGGATTGCAATGAAATTAGACACAACAAATGCCTATGATAAGAGTAAGATGGTCCTTCCTGAAAAGTCCTTTGGTTTTTTCTATTCCTTGAATAAAGTGTCATGAATATTGCTACTAATTCCTAGTTTATGGTGCTAGTCAATGATTCTCCTATTGGCTTCTTCCAAAACTCTCAAGGGATAAAGCAAGGAGATTCTCTCTCTCCTTAACCATTTATTATTGTGGCAAAGTATTTAGCAGAAACTTATGTAAAGAGCCTCAAGATTGCTTAAAAGCATTAACTGTGCTAAAGGAGTTGAAGCTATTACACATCTTCAATTTGTAGATGATACCTTCTCTTTGGGGCTGCAGATGTGGATGAAATCAAATGGTTTACAGGGTTTTTGGATGAATATGTTCATAGCAAGGATCCTAATTTGCATATATATGAGGAGCCTACCAAGCATGTTAGAACATATGGCAACCTTTGCTCTAAGTCCCAAATGGTGTGCACCAAAGATTAGGAGAAGGCCTCCTAATAATGAAGATGAAAGAAGGACTAATGAAGGACCTTCCAAAGATGTATTCAATTGAGGAGGCAACTTTACTTCGAACACAATGGTTTGCCTTTGTTAATTTTCACATACCCACATTCAGCAAACCAAAGGCAAGGACAAATAGAGTTATATTATCTCAATCCGAATGTATTGGATGGTGGACATGGCACAGCAAGGTTGCACCAGAGTTGAGGATGCTTGCCATTCACCTTATTTCATAGGTCATCTATCATGTCCCCTTTTTAGAATTAAAAAAATTTATTAGGGACCCATAGCCTAATATTTACTGATGTTGATGTCCACCATGTGAAGGATTTCTAATATTTACTGATGTTGATTTCCACCATTACTTACTACTGCGCAGCATTTTAATTGCTGCAATCTAGTCCAAATTTGATGACATTCAGCACCTACCAGCTGCCATTCATCATTTTCAACACGTGCCATCTCTTGAAGGCTGTCATACCATTTGGAGATCAAATCCATTGTTTTTGAAGGGGTTTAAAGGGTTAGATCTATGTTTGAAGGGGTCTGAAGGCATTACTGCTACTGAGTATAGGGTTGCCATCCATCATACATCAGTGGAACCAACCTCTAATGTTGTTGTATTGATTTGAGGAGGGTGTTATCAGGTTCCAAGGCTGCTGCACCATCTTCTTTATGTTGCACAGCTCCTATAACCCTGCCATGATGCCATCAAAGTGTTATAGTTGTTGGTGTTGGAAATAAGCCACACCTGGACCGACGATGGACTGGTCCAAGAGGGGCCAATAGCTCAGTGGTAGAGCACTCCAGCAGCGTATGGAAGGTCCTAGGTTCGAGTCCTAGCTGGTCCATGTCTCAATATGGTATCAGAGCTATAGACTAGATCAACTTTCAGATTTCAGAATTTAGTACTCTTTTATTTCTAGATTGTTGTTTCATTCACAAGTCAGGTCAATGGGACTGAAAGTTGAAGATAGGCTTGATGGAAATCTCAACTTTGCTGCATGGAAGGTTTGAATCATGGTGGCTCTAGAGGAAGAAGATCTTCTTCACTTCATAGAAGCGAAAGAGCTAACTAAACCTATGGATGCAGCTGAGCTAAAACAATTCAAAAAGGATGTTGTCAAGGCTAGAAAGCTTCTTATTGATTCAGTTAAAAACCACCTAGTCACCTCCATTGCCTCATTCACTACTGCAAGAGAAATATTCAATCATCTACAAGGTACCTATGAAATTAATAATCTCAGTAGGGCAATTACTTTAAGGCAGCAATTACTTAATATCAAAATGTCAAAAGAAGATTCTGTTATGTCTTATTTTATGAAGATTTCAGAACTAAAGAATCAGCTAGGTACAATTGGACATAACATGGAAAACAAGGATCTTGTTATAATTGCCCTAAATGGTCTACCACACTCATGGGAGTCCTTTATTCAAACCATAAGTGGTAGAACTGAGTTACGTACCCTTGATCGCCTTAAGAATGATTGCATTCAAGAAGAGTCATGCCTTATCACAAGGGGGCAACTCAAAAGTCCTCATGTAGATGATCAACACATGCTTGCAGCCCAATGCAAGAAAGGTGAAAATTGAAAGAAGCATTATCCCAAGAGAAATAGAGAATTCAGAGTACCTAGTTCTCAGCATTCTTGGAAGAAGCCAAGAGATAGCTCTCGTGTTCAATGTTTCAGATGTGACAAATTTGGTCACTAGGCTAAAGAATGTCAGAATGATCCTATGCAAAGAGAAGCCAACCTAAATGAAGTCTCAGAACAAAATGATGACTTCTTATTCATCTCTGCCCTGTCAAGCAGCATACCCACAGACAGTAACACATGGCTGATTGACAGTGGTGCTTCCAGACACATCACAGGGTACCGTGATCACCTTTCAGACTTAGTAGAAAAAGATACCAATCTTCATGTGGTAATTGGTGATGATGCTCAATATTCGATAAGAGAATCTGGCACTACTTCTTTAAATTTAGACTCTGGTATTTCACTTCACCTTAATGACATCTTATTTGTTTCTGGAATTAAAAGAAACTTAATTTCCATTTCTGCTCTAGAAGATAAAGGTTATCAAATTGCATTTTCTGAGGGAAAAGTACTTGCTTGGCCTAGGAAATCTAGTTTTAAATATGCTCGTGTAATTGGTAATAGATATGATAGTTTATATAAGCTCTCTACTAACCCTGTTCAAGCCCTCATTAATGAGACTCCCGAATCCTGTGAGCTATGGCATAGAAGACTTGGACACTTACACTATCAAGCACTTCCCTCCCTTGGAAAGTTAGTCAAAGGTATGCCTAAACTCAGTCAAATTCATGATGATACATGCAAAGGTTATGCTATAGGTAAAAATGTTAAAAGCTTGTTTCATAAAAGTGAAAGTAGAGCTAAAGATAAACTAGAACTTGTTCACTCTGATTTATGTGATCCTGTGTCTATAGCATCTCCTAGTGGATTTCTTTATTACGTAATCTTCATAGATGATTTCTCTAGGAAAACTTGGATCTACTTCTTGAAATCTAAAGAATCTGATGAAGTCTTAAGTAGATTTAAAGAGTTTAAGGCATTGGCTGAAAACTCTTCTGGTAAAAGAATTAAATGTTTAAGATCTGACAATGGAGGTGAGTATACCTTCGGTAGCTTTCATGATTTTTGTGTTGAGACAGGAATTAAGAGGGAGTTATGTGTTCCATACAATCCTCAGCAAAACGGAGTTGCTGAAAGGAAGAATAGAACTATTGTTGAGGCTGCAAAGGCTGTGATTCATGATCAAGATTTGCAAACCTTTCTATGGGTTGAGGCTTCTAGAACAGCGGTATATATTCAGAATAGATGTCATCACCGTGTTCTAAAGAATATGACTCTTGAAGAAGCCTTCACAAGATCCAAACCTGACATCACTCACCTAAGAATTTTTGGAAGTCTTGTTTCTGTTCATGTGCCCTAGGAAAAGCGAACCAAGTTGGAGCCCTTCGAGAAGAAAGGCATGCTAGTTGGATACAGTGAATCCTCCAAGGCCTTCAGGATCTATATTCCAGGTCAAAGGTATGTTGAGGTAAGTAGGGATGTTACTTTTGAAGAAGATATTGCCTTTAAGAAATCAAAAAGTTTTTTTGTTATTGATGAAGTTAATGACAATCAAGATATGAATGTTGATACTAACCCTGAGATTCAGAGGGACCCTGTTGAACCTCCACCTCAAGAAGAGCATAATGATCCACCGGAGCCTATGGATCCCACTGATATACCTAGTGACATTGTTGTTAGCAAAAAGAGGCCACTTTGGGTAAGAAACACCATTCAAGAAGCTAAAAGATTTGCAGCTCCCAGTGGCACTTTCCGAGAAACCAAGAGACCTCAAGTATTCTCCAACTACGTTGCATTGATGTGCAATCTCATTGAGTCTGAGCCTTGCAATGTTGAAGAAGCCTTGAACCATCATGCCTAGAAGCTTGCTATGGATGAAGAGTATCAGTCAATCATCAAGAATGATGTTTGAGACATTGTGCCTAGACCCAAAGGTAAATCTGTTGTTTCCTCTAAATGGTTATTCAAAATTAAACATAATGCTGATGGTAGTATTGAAAAATATAAGGCTAGATTTGTAGCTCGTGATTTTTCTCAAAAGGAAGGTATAGACTATGAAGAAACATTTGCTCCCGTTGCTAGATATACCTCTATTAGAACTATAATAGCTATTGCTGCAGCTAGAGGTTGGAAGCTACATCAAATGGATGTTAAGACTGCCTTCCTTAATGGTGTCATTGAGGAAGAAGTCTATATTGAACAACCTGAGGGTTATGAGATTCAGGATAGAGAAACTCATGTGTGCAGATTGAAGAAAGCTCTATATGGCCTCAAGCAGGCCCCTCGTGTTTGGTATGAAAGAATTGATAAATACTTGTTAAGTTTAGGATTTTGTAAAAATGATGCTGACTCTAACATCTACTTTAAGATATCTAATGATGAAATGCTAATTCTAGTTTTATATGTGGATGATTTATTTCTTACTGGTAAAGATGAACTTATCATTAGATGTAAGAAAGAACTAGCTTCAGAATTTGAAATGGAGGACTTAGGTCTAATGCATTATTTTCTAGGTCTAGAAGTATGGAAAAGATCTAACGAAATTTTTTTAAGTCAAGGAAAGTATACTATTGATATTTTGAAAAGATTTAGAACGATGGATTGTAAACCTATGTCTACTCTTATGGAATCTAACTTAAAGAAGTTAAGTGTTTCTGCAGCTAACTTTGATTTTGCAGATCCATCGGAGTACAGGTAGTTGATTGGATCATTGATGTATCTAGTTAACACTAGACCAGACATATGCTATGCAGTGAATGCTCTCAGCCAGTTCATGAGCATGCCCAAACATGTTCATCTTGTTGCAGCCAAGCACATCCTAAGATACTTGCGAGGCACAGTTGGTTATGGGCTGAAGTATCCACTTAACACTTCAATAACCTTGGAAGGTTATTCAGATGCAGATTAGGGTGGAAGTGTCAAAGACAGGAAAAGCACTTCTGGCATTTGTTTCAGCTTAGGATCCGCAGTGATCTCTTGGGCTTGCAGAAAACAATCCTCAGTTGCACTAAGTACTGCTGAAGCTAAGTATATTGCAGCAAGTGTTGCTTCTAGAGAAGCAGTGTGGCTTCGTAAGCTTCTTGCTGGGCTATTTGGACAACCTTGGGGACCTACAGTTATTCATTGTGATAATCAAAGTTGTATCAAAATGTCTGTCAATCCAGTGTTTCATGACAGGTCAAAACATGTGGAAACTCATTATCACTTCATTCGAGATATGGTGCAAAGAGGCGCCATTCAGCTGAAGTATGTCGGCACTGATGAGCAGGTTGCAGATATTCTTACCAAGCCTCTGTCTAAAGTGAAGTTTGTGTACTTCAGAGACAAACTCGGTGTTTTGGAAAATGTAACCCTAATTGAGAGGGAGTCTCAACCTCAGTGATACATTGTGTTGAACCACCCTCCGCGGGCAATGTAAGGTGGTATTGTAATCTTCTCAAGGAGAAGAGTCATTGTTAACCATCCTCTGCGGGCAATGTAAGATGGTAGAAAAGATCCTCTCCACCCTCTGCGGGCAATGTAAGGTGGATCCAGTCTATGCTTGTGTGCGAGCTGGAAGATTATATTATGTAGTTCCATTATATGCTTGTGTGCAAGATGGAAGACTACAATATTCTGATTATGTAATCCATTCTTTGCTTGTGTGCAAGATGGAAAATTATGATTATGTTTTCTCCTCCCTAATTAAGAGGGAGTGTTGATTGTAATTAGGTAGGAGGGGTGGATTCCAACTACCTTAGGCAACATTGGAATCCGCCCAAAGGGCTAGCCCCTCTTTAACGTGTAAGGTTGAGCCCTCTCTCACACGCCACTCCCTAAATCCTCACGTCACACTAAGGAAACGTGTTCCCCATATATAGGGCCGACCCTATAAGGCAATTCGCTCAAGGAAAAGATATTAATAATTAAAAGCTATTATTAATGTAAAAGCCGACCTAACTAGATCTCTCACCTCATATAAATAAAGGTCAACTTCACTTCATTCATAACTCAACACATCTACTCTCTCATGCATGCGAATCTGATCTGAAGGACAGCGAACTTAGTCTGTTATCTGCTGGGCATAAAGCGATCCATCTCTGCTGCTAAGGGAGTTACCTTCATCAAGCAATCTGCCATTTGAATGACCTGCTGTTCTGAACTTGACTACAGTCATCAGCTGGAGACATGCAAGCCATTTCAAGATCAAATCCTTGGTTGCTGATTGATACAACAAAAGGCAGATCTGAAACTGATTAAAGGGCAGATCTGAGACCACTTGAGTAGTAATCTGAGTAGTAATCAGATTACTACTCATAATCCATAATCAGATCTGAGGATCTTTTCTGGCTGGGTTTTTCCTCCTAGGAGGTTTTCCCAGGGTACTTGTGTGTTGTGTGTTCATTTTGTTCATTTCTCTACTTTTGTTTAATTCTGGAAACTCCTAAAACAATAACAGCAATTAATACTAATCTGGAAATTAAAGATAAATTCTATTTTTTGAGTATTGTATTAATCTAAAGGACTAAAATCAACAATAGCCACCGTACCATCCACTCAGCCAACCGCAGGACAATGTTTGTGATGAGTTGTTGATTTTGGTCTGAAACAATTTTGTAAGAGATTTTAACTGATATTGCTGCTCAAATTAGTACTTTGTAATTGTCTGATTGCTGCAACATCAGTTATATTATTTGGAAATGTAAGTTTTACATCATTTACAGTTGTTATTACAAGTTTATTAGCTGTCTCATCTCTCATTATAGTATTAGTATTCATTATTCAAAACAGCTATCATTGTTAGTAATGCTTGGTATATAAGGGTTCCATATTTATGTCAGCTTCATTTGTTGTTAGATCTGCTGCAAATTCATGACATTTTGATGTATAGGAGTTTTCATTATTAATTTATGCTATTTATAAATGTTAAACAATAATTATTGGAGTGGCATTTTCTGTGTATATATCATACTTGTTTCATTTCAGCTTAAACAAATCTAGAAAACCCATGAAAATTGAACAATTTATGCAAAACTTTAATTAGGGACATTATATTATCAGTTCCTTTGCTGCACAGAGGAATCGCTCCACATTCAGTTTCATCCACTCTACCAGGAAGAATAGACTTGGCGGCCATGCATAGTGCCTTATGACTTCAGCACTGACAAACTCCTCAGTATCAACAGACTCCAACTTTATGGTAGGATGTTGATCTCAAAGATGCCACACAGATTGATAATGAGGGAGCACAAGAAGGATCAGTGAGGGTTCCATTGGATGAGTCAACCTTTGATATATTGGCAGTTAATCAGATTCAGAGTGATTTTGATTTGAGCAAGGATGAGGCAGATGGATAGCAACAATAGATCTTAGAGTCTCTACATTTTGTCATTTTGTATTTGTAGCCTTACAGCCTTTTCATTTTTTTATCATGTAAGTGCACATTAGCAATGAAAACTCAAATTAAAATGATTAGACATTAAAAATTTGTTAGTTTGTAGGTTGACTCAAATGAATTCTGAATTTAGCTTTAATGTTTCATAATATGGACCTATAATATATATGACGAATGCCCTATTCCCTATTTATGATCAACAGAATTTCCTAAAAAAAATTAAATGTTCCCTATTTTTTAAGTATCATCCCCTACTCTACTGGAATCACGCCCCCCCATTTCCTATCATCCCCATCACAAAAAAATGGATGTACATAGTACATACACATATGTACGTGTAAAAACATACATTATTTGCACAATATGTACAAAATGAAATATAAAACACAGTTGATGATTAATAATTCAATGTCATTTGTCAAATATTTAAGATAAATCACAATGGTTTATATTAGGGAATATGTTACTAGAAACGCCATCTCTAAGCATGCCATGACATTTTTCTCAGTCACAATGTTGCTGCAGAATTTTCATTCACAACTGCCGTTTTCTAAAAAGAACCTTAATTCTTTCTTCATCATATGTGAATAAATATTTATAA
Organism: Cryptomeria japonica; assembly: GCF_030272615.1. Taxonomy (NCBI): domain Eukaryota; kingdom Viridiplantae; phylum Streptophyta; class Pinopsida; order Cupressales; family Cupressaceae; genus Cryptomeria; species Cryptomeria japonica. The sequence goes on from NC_081409.1 coordinate 436,562,524, forward strand.
TATTATTTGAACTTTTTTAAGTTTATATTTTCATTTTGTTTTGGAGTACCTTGATTTTACTTTTTCCAAATAACATTTTGTTGATTTTTTTTTAATCTTTTACTATGTAGGATATGGCATTTTTTAAAAGTTAATAATTACTAAAATATTATTAAAATAGAATATAGTTGAATATTTCTAATTTTTATTGGTAGATTTTTTTCAAGTTTAAATATATAATTATTTTTAATAATTTTTTAGTTAGAATAAATTTGAATTTTTGAAAAGACATGTATATACAAGATCTATTTCTTATATGCAACTTCTTAAAATCCTATGGCTCATCATGTTGTCGTTGTAATTGCAGTTTCCATTTCTAGTTTCTGGTAACATAGACTAGTGCATCTACATTTGTAAAATCAACAGAAATAATCATATTGCTCTTCAGCAAGAGCATCAATGTCATCAGCTGGTTTGTTGGAAGGACAAGCAGCATTGGTGCCACTCCCACCAGCTGTGCCAAGCAAATAGAACTGTGTAGCAGCCTTGCACCCCTCATCTTCAATCAAGGGTAAGGAGAGTTGTTTGTTAAGGCAAGAGTATTGTTCTTGTTTTTTTTTCATTAAAAAGGTTGTTTTTGGGGGATCCTAGGCAGATTCCATGGGTTTGCCCAGGGCAGGACCCTGGGTGAACTGAGGGTGTAACCAGACCAAGATCAAAACTCGGGATTCCTAAAGAATCCAGTAACATACATAGATTTAGAGTGTTGTCAACCAATTATCCTGGGATCTCTGTCAAGCAATGTGAATATTTATAATAAATATGACATTTGCAAGGTGACAAATCACCACAAAGAGTAAGTCTCATCAATAACTCACCTTAATTTATGTACAGTTTATCCTAATGGCTCTTTCAAATTGCAACATGTAATAAAATGGGCAAATCATATTGCTACAATCAACATTTATTTGCATTATAGTATTGCAGAAGTCTTGGTGATAATTGGAACTCTGTATGATTATTTTGATGTTTGGTGTCCATGCACGCAAGTATTGTATTACTTGTCCATTGACTGGTTCTACATCATAAAATTAAGGGCTTTACTTTGATTGCAGTGTTTTTATAGAAAGTTGTGTGAATATTTGAGTTTACTACAATGTGTACTTTGTGTGCATTTTTTTCCTTCTATAAAAAATTCCTTTATGTTGAAATTTTTTGAGTTACCTCCTTATTAGTTATGGCGCTTCTCTTATAGTGGCCATTTCCTTACAGATTACATTTATGCTCAAGAGTGCTTTTCTTTCATCTTGTTTGTTGTCAGCTGTCTTTTGGTTTTTTGTCTATTTTTTATTTTTTAGCAGTCTTTAATGCAATTTCTTGTATTTGGATATTTTGACTTTTCTGCATTCAAAATTTCTTCTCTTTTGGTTATGTCTATTTTTAGCAGCCACAACTTCTTGTATTTGGCTATATTGAATTTTCTGCATTCTAAGTTTCTTTTCCTTTGGTTTTTTGTAAGATTATATCAGTTTAAAACTTTCTATGCTGCAGATTTCTTTTGTTGGAAGAGGGTTAGCAAGTTATTTGGTAGGTACCTTCTATTCTTAAGACTAGTATTAAGTTCTTTTTAGTGAATTGGGTTCAACTACTTTACTTTGGTCTCCAATGTACTCTTCCAGGCCATCTATGAATTTAAAGTATTTCTTACTGCATTCATAGCCTGTCAGTCTGCTGACAACACTTTCAGTCTACATGCTATAACTTCCCATTGCCCAATTGTTTGAGCATGCTCCATCAGGGAACAGCTATTGCTTTTTCATTTTAGGATGTGCATCAGTTTATCATGGCTGCTTTGGAGTCTTCCCAAGTGTTTACGGGTCTTCTAGTTTTAGCTTTGAGAACAGTGTCTGTTTTTGAGCCCTTTCTTGGCCATTCTTTTTAGATGCAATGATGTTATTGGTAGTTTGTCAGTTTCCAAACCTCACACATGAGAAAGTAGAATTTTGCTTACCTCATCCAAGTTTCAATTATTACTCCACTAATTCCTTCTAGCATAACTGCTATGAACATTTTACCATTATTATATTTACAATTATGCACTCGATGTAGTGGGATCCTTTTACAAAAACAAATTAAGGGTATCATGTGAGTCCAGTAGCAGTTTTGTGGGTTCATTGGAAATTATCTCACAAGCAAGAGGTAAAAGAGTTAAAAGGAGAAAAATGTTATAAATAGACTTTAGCAGAATAGAGGATGCCTTTGAAAATCAGTTTTTAATTTTTTGTTATTGGTAAAGAGAATAAGGATTGATGGGGCCCACCCATACAAATCCTGAGAAAAGATCCCACAGAAACAAAATACAGTAAAAGCCAAGAACATTCTCTAACCAGAGCTAGAATCTACGAAAGATAACCCTGAGATCCACAAGGATCAAACAAACTTAAATAACCTCATTTAAATACTGATACCAACATCCTCTAACTTTAGAGAGCAAAACCCATACAAGTTCACCAGAGCCTTGACTGACCGAAAAAACTATACAAAAACTTCAGCAAGCACCATCCAAAACGATTTCTGCAACAAAATGTATCACTCTAAAAACACAGTTCTCTTATGCAAAATAAAATCAGAGCAGAAAGAAGAAATAGGAATTATAAGAAGCAGGCAAAAAACCCTCAAAGCCCAGGAAGGAAAAGTGCCCACAGACATGAAGCCAAAACTAGCGACGTCCAGGCCAGAACTCCTAGATGCTGAAGTAACAGTTGTAACCCACACCAAAAATGGTAATCCCAAGATAGACAGAGATCAAGGTCCAGGAAGAAAACAGGGCATGCAAACATGAGACCACAATCAGCCACATCTAGGTGAGATCTCTCTGACAGTGACAGTTGTACCCTGCACCAGTAGCCATAATCCCAAGATTGACAAAGATAAAAGCACCACGATCATCAACGTTCTTGGGCCCTAATACATCCCTAATCCCAGACACAAAGTCTGCATGCATCCTATTGATATTCCTGTCAAACACTGTAATACATCACCAAACACAGGTCCTGTAGGTAATAGAGTGAACTCAAAGCAGTAGCATCTCTACAATCTCTTTGCATACCTTTATCAGCTATTCAGAAAAGTTTTTATCCCATCTGCAGAAGCCCTCTATAACTAATGCATGATTTTCCAATAAATCGATGGTTTGATTGCCTTCACAGTAAGAGTGGCAGAGATGAACAGAATTGAGGTTATTTCACAGATCGTTTGCATCTTGAATTGTGGCATTCATTTTCCACCCTTATGTAACCCCATTTTTCATGGCTTCAATAATTATTTTCTAGTCCCCTCACAAATCATCTTCCTGAAACTCATCTTACTAGCTATCAGTCATCCAATTAGATGTGTTTGCTTCTCAGAAATTGCAGGAGGATTGTTGACAATAATCCTTTCCAAAGGCACAAATAATATCCCTCGAATTAGTACAGAAGATTCCACCCTTCCTACTTGTTGTGACCATTTCACACATCGCCCCATCGCAAATGGGGACCCCCTCTTTTTTGCTCGTTTTTCCCTCGTTTTCGCTTTCGTTTTTAGGATTTTGTTAGTCAGTTAGTCGTCTGGATTTAGGGTCAAGCCTTAGGGTTTTTATTTTTGTCTTTTCAGGCCAAAATCCAGTCGTTTTTGAGAGCTTTTGAGCTTCCTTTCCTAGGATGCAAATTTTGAATGCAATAAATTCGCCAGAATGGTCTAATGTTCAATTGGAATGTTGATGCAGAGCTTAAATTTGTCTAAGTGTTGAGGGAAATGTGAATCTTTGTCTGATTGAATATTTTTGACTAAATTTTGACTTTTTTTGATTTTTGATCCTGGGCATTGGAAATGGTTTGTTTTTGCCTTGTGAAGTGTTAAATTGTGAAAAATCATGTTATTTTGCCCTGTAGGAGCAAAATCGCTCCTGTCCCTCAGTGAAGGACGGGAGCTCGTTTTCAAATATCTCATTATTCCTGCAGAGTCCAGACAAATTTCGAATTGTAAGTGATGGAGAACGGCGAGATCTTTCCATTGAATATAAATTGAAGATTTTCATGAGCACCGAAACGCCTCCAGGAGGAAAATCGCTCCTGTCCCTCAGTGAAGGACCGGAGCTACAGATCAAATTTTGCCTTGTCCTTGCGAGATTTCGACGATTTGATGATTTGAAGACGTCCAAAGGGAGATGCTTTACCAAATGAATATAATTTGAGATGCAAAAATAAAGGGGAATGGTCCAGAATGCAAAGTTCGCTCCTGTCCCTCTCCAAGGGACCAGGGCGAAGTACCTTATCGCTCCTGTCCCTCTCCCAGGGACCAGAGCGATGTCCTTCATTGAGCAAAATCCAGACAAAAATCAAGACAAGTTTACGTCCAAAGGCAAGGAAGAGCGTGAGATGAACTCATTGAATATAAATTCAATATTTTAAAACGTCCACAGGGGTCCCAAAAAGCCTAGTTCGCTCCTGTCCCTCAGGAAGGTACCAGAGCGATTTTTGTTATAATTGATTTTTTTGCTAAGTTGCAGACGATATCAAGGCATGGATGAATGGAGTAGAGCATGACGAATCCGTTGAATATAAATTTGGAACATGACAAAATGGAATGAAGGCCACAACAGATGGATCGCTCCTGTCCCTCTCCAAGGGACCAGGGCGATACAATGATTATATTGCTTTTCACTCAAGTTTGAAATCGATCTAAGTCAAGACGAAGGGTGGCAAGAACATCTTAAGACATCTTCATCGAGCACAAGCACTTAAAGGTCATCACAATGAAGAGATTTGCACTCTAAGACCTAGATCGCTCCTGTCCCTCAGGAAGGGACCAGAGCGATGTTGGATATATTGGCCACTTCATGCAAGTTTTACGTAAGAACAAGATTTTGCAGGGTCTTAGAGGGTCCATGGTGCCTTTTGAAGATGGTATATAGAGATTTTGAACGTAAAATGATCATCATTTTGAACATGGAGACCATATCGCTCCTGTCCCTCTCCAAGGGACCAGGGCGATTTGCTTTGGACTCTTTATTTTGCTTCAAGTTCAAACTAAGTTAAGACTTCACAAGGTTATGCAAGGTTCGAGGCGTTCTTTGAAGACCACATGCCGAAGTTTTGAACGTCCAAACGTTGCTAGTCAAGCTAAAAGCTCACATCGCTCCTGTCCTTTGGACAAGGACCAAGGCGATCTCATCAAAGGCACTCATGTTCCTTCAAAACGAGGCAAGGCAAGGATGAATAAGGTGAAGGACGGCGTTTGGAGGACATCACAACGAAGATTGAAGTTAGAAATTGCCAAGATTATGGAGAAAGAAATGGATCGCTCCTGTCCCTCTCCAAGGGACAAGGGCGATGATCCCTCTAAACGTCCAAACACTTCATACAAGCAAATAGAACGAGCATGAAAGGAACGAGCAAAGATGTTATTCGCTCTGCAATGAAAGATCGAAGATCAAAGATGCATATTGAACGTGAAAATATGAAGATCGCTCCTGTCCCTCTCCAAGGGACCAGGGCGATAAACATCCAAAAGGCACCTATGAACGCACACAAGGCAATCAAATTCGAAGGACTCATCAATGATCAATATTGAACGTGGAGATGAAGGAGTTGGACGTAAAAAGTGCAAAAATCAAGACAAAATCATGGATCGCTCCTGTCCCTCTCCAAGGGACCAGGGCGATGAGGTACGTCCCTTTCATTTTCATAATATTGGCGCCAAATAGACAATTCGAATTTCCTTAAAATGCTAAGTTCGATAAAATTGAAAATCTAATTTAAACTAGCATTTAATATGGCGTTGATCCTTTATTAATTATTTTGCCTTTATTAAAATCGAAATTTGCAAATTTAAAAAACGTAAGGCATTTAATAATTAATTGATTAATTAATAAAAATCGCATGGAGCGCTCATTTAAGGGAGGTCGGCCTTTTTGTTTTATTTAAATCATTTAAAATCATTAAAAAAATCATTTCATATCCTCAAGTCGGCCTAAGGAATGAATGCAATGCAAGCGCTATATATGGAGGGTGAGAACTATTATTGTCATATCATTATTTTTATCCTTCATGCGAATTAAGGAGAAGCGAAGATAGTGCGAAGTATTTCATGTATGGTGCGAATTCAAACCAAAGGTGGCGCTAGTCTATCAAAGGGTGGTGCGATATTTGAAGACTTCATTGGAGCGAATTTGCCAAGGATTGAAGACCACGTCAAAGGGGCGAAACTTGGAAGATTTGTTTGGGCGAACTTGAAGATCCATTTGAGCGAATTGTCAAAGGTGCAATTGAAGATCGCGTTTGATCCAAAGGTGGCGAAGTCGATCTTTTGAGGAGATAACATTGAAGATCATTTTTACCTCAATTTTGCCTAGGCGATCTTTTCCTTTTTGCATTCTAGAGTTAGCTCTCTATTGAGGTATGGCGATTTGATTTTATTGCTTTATTCGTTCATCGTCATATTTTAAATTTTGAAGTTTTGAATTTTGATTTTCTTGGCTCAATCGTTGCTTTTTTTTAGGAAATGATAACTCTAGAGACTTATCATGATGTTTCCTAGAAAAATATTCTCTCTCTTTTATTTATTGCAAAATCTAGTCCTTATAATGAAATGTTGTGTAGGTATGGCGACCCCGAAGGCGGGAGCATCCACCAGTCGCTCAGCTCTCATGAAAGAAGATCAGAAGACCGAAGAAGTGGAGACCAAGATAGTGTCGAAGTGGAGCAACATTGGAGATACCAACTTGGGGAACTTTAGCACGAAGAAGTTTCGAGAGGTCCCTTACATTGGCAAGCCATCACCTGTCGCCCGGAGAATAATAGAGAGTGGCATCGTTAAGGCGGCCGGTTTTCCTCCAGCTATTCAGTGCCACGAGTTGATGATCGAGTGTGCCCGTCACTACAATCCACAGTCCAGGACAATTGTGTCCAATGAGGGAAACACTTTGGCGTACCTTTCAGAGGAAGCTATAAGTGAAGCTTTCCATCTTCCAGAGCACAGGGACATGATATATAAGAGCATTGAAGGAGCCAGATCAATGTACGATGATGATCCAAATGCTTGCCTAAGCATAATCAACAAGAACTGGCTACTCAAGAGTCGTCCCCGTCTAAGCAAGGTACCGAACACACCGCACCGGATTGATTTCCAGGAGGAGTACAGAGATTTGATTACTATGCTCAACAGAGTTACAGGAGCACCTCATGCCTTCTATTTTGAGAAGTGGATGTTTTACTTCATCCAGGTGATTGTTCAAGGAAAGGGTACGATACATTGGGCTAGGATAATTAGCCATTGCTTAGACGTACAGTTGAGGAGACTCAGGGCTACTAAGTCCTTCCACATGAGTTCATACGTCATCTATGCTTTGATCAGGAGTGTTGAGTACGCAGGATTACCTCACAGAGGAGTGATTGGAAGAGGACCCGGCGAGGTCAGAGCTTGTGAATCCTATACCTACTTGCATCATCCGCCAGGGAAAAAACTACAAGTTAGTTAATGATACTTTCACGATGAACATCACAAGGACGTTGCAAGGTGGGATTCACAACAGATTATCTCAGGATGCCCAGGAATTCATCAAGAGATATGGTGCTTGGTTCATTCAGTTTCCCAAATTCACTTACATTAGAGTGCATGGATGTCCTTTACCTCCATACATGTTGCCGAGATATCCGACAGACAGAATTGTGTTACTTGAGGTAACAAGGCAGTTGGCAGCATATGTGAAGGCATTCAGACACAGACATCAGAATGGAGTTCAAGTACCTATTATTTTGGGTAATTCAGTTGAGGTATGTCCTAATGTCTTAGCCATGGATGACGCAGAGAAGGAGTTAGCCTTGTATTCTTTTTCATCTTTTGCTTGGAGAAATAGCTTTGATCCACATGGACATTTAGAGGAGACGGTCGGTAGAAGATTTAGACATGAGCACCAGATTGAAGATTTTATGATGAACCTCCTGGATGATCTTGAAGTGAAGCGAAAGATACATTCTAGATTGCCTTTGGATTTCATCAGGAAATGCAGGATTTACAGAGTGGCCGACCAAGCTCAGGACAATGGCAGACATATCTAGTCTTCCTATGATAGAGAAAGCAAAACAATAAGGTTGGATTGGAATGAGCCTGAGGTCGTGGATTTAGATGCTTTGATGGCACCAGTCTTGTCTTGTACTCGCAGATGGGTAGACGTTCAGCATCAGAAGTTGAGAGAACAAGGCATAGCTATGTCTTTTACTTTGGAAGAGAAACCAGCCGAAGGCGGAGCCAGTGTGAGTGAAGGCAATCCCAATCCTAGGAATTCAGGTGAAGGTAACCTTCGATGTGCCAGTGAGGGCAATCTCCATCCGAGAGGTTCGAAGAGAAAGGAAAGATCAGAAAAGGAGGAGTCTTCCAAGAAAAAGCAGGGTGCCAACAAAGATCAAGTACCAGGTACTTCTTCTAGATCAGAGAATAGAACAATTCAAGTGGAAGAGTCCATGGAGTCTATGGTACAGAATGACAGACAGGAGGAAGGACAGGCACAGCATGTTTCGTCAGATGGATCTCTCCAAGACTATGAGTTGGATGAAGACAAAGAGGACAATGAAATGACATCTCCTCCCAGACAAGAAGAAATAGTGCATAAAGAGATTCAAGTTCAAGAAACAAGATCGAATATCCCAGATTGGTTGAAGGAAAGATTGACTAAGGTGATCGTAGTAGAGGACGAGGACAATGCAATTGATTTAGAGAGCCTTGTTGGACGCTCACATGAAGTAACAGAAAGGAAGAAGGCTACCAAGATGTCCAAGATGATTCGAGATGAGACTGGATCCAGAAAACTGCAGATAGCTACACCGGCAGCAGACAAATATGAGGGTGAGATCCTAGCAGAGGAATATGATATACAGACTTTTGAGTTAGGACCATCCACAGCAGAGCAGACTTTAGATGATGCCACCGACACATTTGAAGCATTGAAGGACAAGCTTAGAGAAGAAGTTGAAAAGAATAGAAAGCTTGAGAGAGAGAGAGGTGCATGGAGGACATATTTCAGTCACATCAATGAACCTTTGGGACGTCAAGATCCAGTTAGATCACCAGTGCAGGCATTGCCCCTTCAATCGATCAATGAAGCAGAAAGATTTAGGAACCTGGTCCAGCGTACATGTAGTTGGATGGATAGATCTCATACAGTCGCCATAGAGTTTGTTTCAAGGATGACGAAGATTATTCATCAGGCTATCCAAGTTCTTGAGATAATCCACAGATTGATGGTAACAGTAGCTGCATTTGCCCATACCAAGGACGTTATCATCCCTGTCTTGAAAGTAATAAGACATACATCCAGAAGAATTTTAGCACAGGAGAGGATCTTGGAAGGTGATTCTCACAGTTTATTTCAGTGGTCAACCTTACTCCATATAAAGAGTGTTCTCTTCGAGGACATCAGTGTTAGATGTGGTCAAGTTGAGGAGGTGATCAATCCGATCCAGGACAGAGTATTTGAGGTACTTCGTACCATTCTTGGCAGAAGGATCGAGGTCGAGACAGATGTGGATATACAAGAATTTGAGGATAGAATCAAGATCATCTTTCGCAAGGACGCAGATGTTACAGATGAACAGTATGATCAGATGTACGCCACCATGCTCCTGATTGATAGAACGAAGGAACTTGAACCTACTTGGGATGCAGCTCTTCTAGATGCATTCGATCAGATCATCCACTTAGAAGAGAGTATCAAGAATCTTCCAGAGATTCCAATCACAGAAATCAAAGGAATCGTGACAAAATTCATTGCATATGCTAAGAAAGAGAATTGGAAAGGGAATAAGATTCTAGATGAAAGGTTGTTACAGATGACATGACATCTTATTTCTCATTGGTTGATACCTCCTAAGTTTTTGTGCCAAATTTAATATTTGGCTATGTATTTAATATTGTTCAGTAAAAAGGAGGTCATTTGTAACAAACCCTAATTAGGGTTTAGGTGTCATGATCTTGTCCGTTGATTTATTTTCAATCTGGACCTTTCATTGTAACTGGGGATGCTATTTATACCCCCATTTTTCATTTCATTTGGTAATGGTTAATAGTGTAATAGAGAGTCAATAGTTGATTAGAGTTGTAAGCAATTTTATTTTGTAGCAAGATTGAGTCTTGAAGAGAGAAATTCAAGCAATTGTTGTACATGATGATTTGGAAATCAATAAAATATTGAAGTTATGGTGTTTTGTTGCAAATTTCTTGAGTTATCTTCATGGTTGTTTGATACACTTGAATCGTGCTCAATCGAAGTAGTTTGTTAATTTGAAAGACTAAGTGTGAGATTTGATATTTGGTAGGATTCGTAATCCAAACCACTAGCTTCTTGCTGATTGTAGGAACGCCTTGTGTGGTCGACTGGAGAACACTTTGAGTCCTTAATCTTCAATTATCATTGTGTCTTGGATATGTACCTTCGTAGTAGTGTCCTTGATCTTTGATGCATTGAATACCATTATATTACCTTAGAAGATCGCACTAATTTCAATTGAGTTGTTATCTTATGGCAAAATTGAAGTTGGTTGAGTCTTGCCAAATCTCGTCCATACTAAGTCATTCATAGGGTTAGGCTAGATTAGACCTCTTTAAACCCTATCTTTTGCTATTTTTTGAAAAGTTCCTTTTAGTTTAGTAAAATCTTCGAGCTTTAGAATGCGTAAGACCCCTTGGAGGAAACAGCAAATCACATCATACCACTAAAAAAGCTTGTCCACATGTAGAGACCCTACTAAAAGAACCTTGGAGTCTACCTAACTGATCCATTACGCGAATCTTCAGCAGTTAGAGACTATTTTCTCAAGAGAGGATAAGATGCCTATTGGTATTTTATTCTGTGTATGATGGTGTACAAAATACACGTCAACACTACTCTTCTAGGATTACCTTTAGAACCCCCTTGAGAATTAAATTCTATCCAATCCTCATCGAGTAGGATCCGTCTAAAAATGCCCAATCTTCTTTTATCACTGAATCATTGTCATGTGGGGTATTCTGAATCAAGCTCCACATTCTGAATTTCTCCAATATCCATATCCAGCAACTTTTCCTTTTCCATCTTCTGAGCTTTCATTATTGATTTCACAGATTGTGACCTCTATACGTGTTCCAAAGTACAATAGAATGATTCAGCTCCCACACTTCAGCCATTCTTGGATTGAGATTGTCAAAGCACCATCGAGTAAACAGATTATCAACTGAAGAAAGAAGAACCCAAGTCAGATTGAACCTATAAAAAATCCATGACCAGATGGATCGTATTCGATAACTAGAAAAATTATCAGTCATTCTGTCCCCCATCCTGCAAAACACACAGTGAGGGTCCATAAAAAACAATCTTGGTGAGGTTACCAAAAGTAAATACTTTCTTACATATTTCCAGCCAAGTGAAAATTTGAATCTTTGGAATTCCTTCCTTCAAACTTTTCTCCAAAAATTATTCTCTAGTCTTTGATTTCTGAACAGAATAAAATATCCATCCTTCACTTTAAAACACCCACTCTTGGAGCCATCTCAAACCAGAGTCACTTGACTCTTTACGGTGGATATAATAACTTGTTAAAAGCTTGTTTAAATTATCCAAAGCAGAAGCAAACATGTTTTGGGCATTTTCATCATCAAGGCATAGTTTCTTTCTCTCCTTTCTTCCCATCTCAACTATTTAAAAAATATCTTTCATCTTAGTATCATATTTAGCTTCAAAATTTCCTCCATTTTAACCTAATAGTCCTAACAGTTTAAGTGGCCTTCTTCTTATCCTTCTCAATTAACTTGATATGCTTTCTTCTTGACATAGTCGAGCTTTCCTCTATGAGTTCAGAGATTATAAAACGAGTTGAGGCTGGTCAACATTGAAACGCGTGATGTTTTTAAACTTCAAATAAAACTGGATGAAGCCAAGTGAACGGGCTCAGATTTAGAGAGCAACAAAATAATATCTTATTTCTTCTATCTTCCTGACAATTTCGAGATTTCCTCTATGACTTCAAAGATTATAGGACTGACTTGAGGCTGGCCAACA
>NC_081409.1:436579572-436657072 GCF_030272615.1 Cryptomeria japonica
CTATTGGGTCGGAGGATTTTGTGATTGCAGTGTTTTCGTTTTCCTCCTCTCGGGCTGGGATTTGTGGAGCTCTTTTGATGCCCTTTGGGTGGAAATGCCTAGGTTTTGGGTTGTTTCTCAGCACCCTTCTTCTCTATATGTGCCTATTAAGAAGTTTTTATCTCCTATAGAGGTGGAGATATCTTTCACAGAAGGAGTTGGATGCTCCTATTCTGAGGCGGCTTTGCTGGGTAGAGGTTGTTATGGTATTGGGTTGCAGTTGGTGTGGTCTCTCCTTCTAAAGAAATTTTGTTCTCTCCCTATTGAGGTGGGGGTTGTTTCTTTGCTATTGGAGTTTGGTTACAGTTTTGGTGGTCATGTTTCTTCTATGTGGGCCCTCGGTGCTTCCTCTATTGGTTTCCTTTTGAGGATTTTTCTCTTACTACTCAGTCCCATGGATATCTTCTTGAGGCGTTGTGCCCTCCTATGGAGGTGGAGTGGCTGCATGGTGGTTGGGTGGTTAAGGGGATTTTTGGTGCTTCCTTTTCTGATTTGGAGGACCTTTCTCTTGAGGCTGGTGATTTTTTGGTTGCTGGATCTTTTCTCTCAAACTCTTTTTTGTCTTCTCCTATTGAGGTGGAGAGTGCGGCGGTGCTTGTTTGGATGGATGCTTTCCTGATCGGGCCTCTGTTTCGGCTCAAGGTGGTTGAGGGTACCACTTCAAAACCCTTTGAAGTGGTTCTGGGAGCCATTTCAAAAGCTAGTTTTAAGGTTAGGGAAGCCTTTCAAAATCCCTTTATCTCTAGGCATCTTGTTTTATTTGCCTTGTCTTTTCTTATCTGGTTGGTTGCTGATAGTTTTCAAGGGCCCAGTCCAGATTGTGGTTGTTGTTGGTTATGGGATAGTCATGATTTTTGTTGTCTGAAGTCTCTGTCTCAGGTCGAGGGAGCCAGAAACATCCCTATTGTTTGGCTGAGGGTGCATGATAACCCTCATCATAGTTTGAATCTTTAGCCTAGTTGGTATAGCCAACTTGATTTGTATTGATTATATCTTAAGTGTTTGGCAGGTTCTTTCTGTTGGTGTTTGTTGGCTTTTGTCGGCTCATCTTTGTTTGGGTTGCTGGTTTTATTGGTTAATTTTCTTTGGCAGCATTGTTCTATGGGTTCCAAATCCTGGTAAAATATGAGGGTTTCGGGTCCCTCCAAAACCTATTGTAAGGGGTTTCTGGTCCCCTCAAAACTTGTTTTCCCATAATCAAAAACATTATCATAGTTTAATTATTTACAAGTACAACGGAGATCAAATTGAATACTTGAATGACTTTGACTAAATAGATTGTGAGAAAAATTAAATATTCTAGATTTACATTATAAATTGGAGTTTGGAGTATGGTAGTGCTATGTAAATTAAACAATTTAGAAAATAAACACCAAATAGAAATAGAGACTTTGATCAACATAGAGTCCACATTAAACATTCATTTATGGTCATAGAAGACCAAGTTATAATTTACAATTGTGGGAATGACAATATATTCTTCTAAATGTTTACTAAAAGATAAACTACATTTGTAATGGTCAAGCTAAATTAATTTTATTAGTAGTATTCTAAAATTAAAGAAAATAAGTCATACATAACTCCAAATCTCATATGTTTATATTACTTTTGAATTATATATATATGTAAATGTACATTTGTAATGGTCAAGCTAAATTGATTTCATTAGTAGTATTCTAAAATTAAAGAAGATAAGTCATACATAGCTCTAAATCTCATATGTTTATATTACTTTTGAATTGTATGTGTGTGTGTGTGTGTGTTGTATATATATATAGCACACATGTAAATGTATACACATATGTGTGTGTGTGTATCCAAGTATAAGAACATGATATATAGACACACATACACACACATAACGATGTTAAGTAGCGGAACAACTTCCTACACTAACATTGAAGGAGGGTAATGCAAAAACTTTTACAGATCATTACATCAGTTACAGGAACTTAACAAAAATAGACATATTAGCATGCATACCATAACACAGTGATTTACGTGGGGAAAACCCTTTCAGGAGAAAAACCCCACCCTCCAAAAGCCACCCAATATATTATTCAAAAATCAATAGCAGATTACAATATACTTGCAGAGCAAGCTCTTCACAAGAGTACCACCAACCAGAGATTTAGAGGTCTCAATAGCTATCAGACTCTTACACACAACCTCTATCTCACACACCTCACATATAGGACATACAATACAAGAAATCATCAAACGGTATTACAAAACCATGGGCTAAAACCACCCAACAAAGTGGAATCGACCTTATCTCCAATCTAGATGTCCCATGACATGTCAAAACATACATCAACACATGTACCTCCCTTTTACAACTCATTTATGTGTCCGATGCATTTTTATATTTCCTATTTCAGGAATCCAAACTTTCGAAGGCCATAACTTGTGAACTAGGTGTTTAATAGACGAATCATTTGAAGCACCAAAAAGCTCGCAAAGTGCTCTATCACCTTGTAACCGCTATGTCTGTTATACCCACTTTTCAAGGCATTTCAAAGGGTCTAAAGTCCTCAAAATTAAATTTAAACCTTTCATCGCAACCTTCAAAAATGGAAACTTTAATATCTTCAAATCTAGTTATGACCTTGTGATGAAAATTTGTCAACGTGCTTATCTAGCCAATCCGAAGCTTTGGGAAAAAAATTGTACCATTTCGTGCTCAAATGAAAACTTATTATAAATAGTAATCTCGTGTAAATGCAAGGTTGAGACACCATTTTCCCAACAATATATAGACACACACACACACACACACACACACACACACACACATACATATACATATTTATATGTGTTTGTGTGTGTGTGTCCAAGTATAAGCACATGAAATATGTATGTATGTATGTATGTATGTATGTATGTATATGTATGTATGTATGTATGTATGTATGTATATATATACACACACAAATTATGTATATGTATATGTACATGTATATGTATATGTGTGTGTGGGTGTCCAAGTATATGCATGTGAAATATGATATACATATAGTTACAACTTAGGCTCTAGTGTCATGTAATCACCACCATACAAATAATGTTGTACAATTACAAATAATATACAAGTAACAATATATGAGCATAATCAATGAAGTCTCTAGCCACCACTAACCTCAATGGTCATCCGCAAATCTGATAGACAAGAACGTGGTTCAAGTGCTTTTCTGCCTAATCACAACGCTTACACTTCCTCAAAATTCTTCCTAATAAGAAGAATACTCGACACTACACAAAATGCCTAGCAAACTAGAAGCAATAGGCAGAAGGGGACCTTGGTGCAACTTAATATATCTACATACATTTCTAACATGAACAAGCAATGTCCCTCTATCAAAATATGGTAGAGGAACATATATAATATGTTGGGCAAACATTCATCTATTCCAATGAAAATATGTGGCATTGGCCAAAACACTTAAATGAATATATCGGTAGATACAGAAAAGAGGAACAAACTTTTCTATTAGCCCATATCCAACACCCCATATTGAAATGTAAACCCAAATCACACATTGAAGAAAACTACTTTCCTTAATAAGGACAATTCAAGTATAACATGCATAAGTCAAAACATAAAAAACTTTTATTATTTTCATGTAGAAATGATAACATCTATTTGATATTTTTATGCCTTGCAAGTTCCATTTTGAGTTCCATGCAATATTTAATGCATGCATATGCTAACTAAATATCATATTTTCTAACCATTTTCCTTGGTGTTTTGTAGCTCAATACTATAGAGATTTTAGTCATGCAATAAATGATATATATCTTGTTTGTCTATTGAAAAGATTTAAAAATATTATACTTCTATAACTATTAATACAATTTCCTTGAAATTCCTTTCACTATATAAATAAACTCATGTCCTTTATCATGAACCTTATTGGCAACAAAATAACCCTAAGATGATGGCTACTCAATACAACTTTAGGAAAATAAGTTAAAGGCCACATAAATAAACAAGAGATGCATTGTGCCTGTAGACACCTAAAATTGTCCTGTCTAATTAAATAAATATTTTTATTTATTTAATTATTTTATCCTAAGTCTTTTATTAATTAAATAAATTCTTATTTATTTAATTAATTCATTAATCCTCTTCTAAACCTTTTTCTAATTTAAATAAAAAAATTATTTATTTAAATTGTCCTTTTCCTAAATTAAATAAATTATTTATTTATTTAATTGATCCCACTTCCTCTATTAATTAAATAAATCTTTATTTATTTAATTAATTCATTAGCTTTTTCTACCCATGACACATGTCACTTATCTCTTAATTCTTCTCTTACCTACCCCCTTTATCATTTAATTATTTCCTCTACCTACCCTTTAATCCTAGCCGACCATTTATCATTTACACATTTTAATATTATCTCTCCATTTCCTAAAGTGTCTTCTATATAAGAGCATACTCTCCTTCATTATCAACCCTAATCGTCTAATCACGTAACAACTGCTTCAATTAAGCCTTCTTGCAATCAAGTTATCAGCCACATTTTTCGTTCTTTGTTGAGCTCTTGTGCGCACATAAAATCTGAGAGCAAATATATCAAACAAGATCAATGGAGATAGGAGACAATGGAGATTGAAACCCTACTAGACATGTGAATGGTAATATTGTTTTATTTTGTTGATTAACATGATCTTAGGTATCTCTATTGATATTGGTGAATGCTTCATTGTAGGACTTAGATTGTTTGTGGTTGGATCTTTGTTAGTCTTTCAATATTGTTGTTTTCACTATCTATTTTCACCGTATATATTTTGGTACACCCGGTGGGACTCTTGTCCCTTTTTATTTTGACATCTTGTTTGCAGATTTTGTGTTTTTAAAAGTTGTAGGTTCGACATTACGACGATTTTGTATTTTTTTGTGTCTACAACGGATATAACCGCGTATGTGTTTTCTTTTTGCGTCCGTGACTACTCTTTTTGCATTTCTGATTTCCTGTTGTTTTTGCAGATCTGTTATCTCGAAAACATGTCTATGACGCATCTAATCACGTTTTTTATTTCTTTTCGAGTTTATGTTATCTTTTTTCACGTTTTTGTTTTATAGGTTTTCAGTCAATTTTTGTAGATTGCAGGTTTCTGGAATCGTGCATGTGAGTGTTCTTTTCGCGTCTATGCCTAGATCTCGCGTCTATGCAGGTTTTTATCGCGTTTGTGTTTTGTTGTCTATTTTGCAGGTCTTAGATCTGAGAAATTGTGTCTTTGTTCTATCATTTTGCTTATGTGATCTGTTTATGTGTCTAGTATAGTTGTGTCTGTGTTTTTCAGTTTCGCATTTTCACTTTCATTTAGGTTTTTCAGATTTGGTTTTGGAGCTAACCTCTTTTGATCTAATTAACAAAGTGGTGTAGTTGTTTAAAAAGGAGAAAACGTCTTGTCGAAGGCCCTTGTTTCACAAATTCTTACCTAACTTGTGTGCTTGCAGGAGGGGTATTACTTCAAAACTACTAACAAGTTTGGTGCAGGACCTTTGACAAAGATTTTATTTTGAAATTGTTTGCTTTGTCTTCTTTAGTCTAGCAAAACACTTCAATCAATGCTCTGAAATTAACAAGTGTCTTTTGTGTCTTGAGCAATAGGCTCTTTGTGTTTTACCTTTTAGAGGGTCTGCCTCTCGAGTAGCCCATAAGCCCAAGTGAGAGGGAATGACCCAAGTGGTAACGGGCTAAAGCCAAGCTCTTCCAAGCCACTATAAATAAAAGTGTTTGTGACAAAAATTGCAAGCAACGGGTGTTACATGTTGTTATAACAACGTTATGACTCTCTATAAACCCTATAGAGCACAACCTCTATAGGCTAGGAGGCTTTCCATTTAATGGAGCGTAACACACTACTGATTATAGCCGCCCGAATGGATGCCCTTACTAGACACCTTTTGTGTTAGAAGCCAAAAACTTTCTAGTTGTTGGCACAAGAGGTCAGACCTCTGAAGTGGTTCACATTCTTACGATTCTTAGTAGAGATACAAAGTTCACCACAAGGAGTTTTCATGGGGACTGGTTCTTGGCTTCCCCGGAGAAGTGAGTGTTGAGGGTGGAGCCAGTGGGGTCAAGCATCTAAGTATCCGCTCTGAATCGCATAGCTCGGGGTAACCCCCCAAGTGAGATTCAACAACTATTGTCCCAACCAGCCCTAGGATTTGTGTTTTCATGATAAAAAATACTCAAACATTTTCAACAAAACAAAGAAAAATTGTGTCTACCGTGTTTTCAAGTGTATGCAAAAAAAAAAATTCACATTTGGAAATATTTTTGATCCTTTGGACAAAACACTTTCAAACATTGAGTCTTCACATTTATTGTGTCATCTTGCCATAAAAAGAGTCAAAAACATGTAGATTTGGTCATATTGAACAGCTTCACAATCGGACAGAATTGCACAAAGTATCAAAAAATGTGTATGTGACTGTTGAAACCACATATGTGTTCATAAATCGCGTATGTGTAGTACAAAATTGCGTATGTGTCCTACAACAGAATATCAAGAAGAAATTGTCACATTTTCAAAAACTGCATCTGTATCAAATCTAATCACGTTTTTGGTTGGAAATCACGTATGTGTTGGGCAAAATTGCGTCTGTGCTTTACAAAACTTGTCACTGTCAAAATTCCTAGAAAATATGTCCGTGTCTACTGTGTCAACTTGAATTTCATCATCAGAATACTACCTGCAACATATTAGTTTCACAAAATACAAAGGAAATGCTACAGGAAATCCAAAATCAACCAATGAAACTACATGAAATGAATATTAAAATGAAAACCATATTATTACCTTCATGATTTAAGTCTCATTGTGTTCTAACTCCACTATTCTTGGTTGCAGATGATTTGCTCTCAGACAAGCATTGGTAGCTTCCAAGATGGCATATGAAGAATGGACTGATAACTGATAGTTAACTAATACTATGATATGCAATGCAGCTAATTTAAAGCTAAATGATCATGCTAAGTGAGAAATGCTAAATTGCTAATTGCTTCAAGATAAAACTCATGGATGCATAAGTTTACTCAAATTGTTAACTTGAAGACTAACTCTTTCTCAACTCAAACTCCTACTTTTATAGACTTTTGAGAGGATAAGATGATGTGTCTGAGATCAACGGTCATGATTAGATCTGCAAATTTGGATGGTTGTGAGAAAAGGTGAAGGTTGAGAGAAAGGGGGAAGGAGAAGACTGTAATACCCTAAAATTGTTCACCTAAACCATGGGCCCCTAATTTTGACAACATCACCAAGGTCCTAACCAAAGGCAATTAAATCAACTTTGAGCACAATTAATTAATTCTTCAATTATCAAATATTACATGGCAAATCAATAACTCAATATTAATTAAATATTTATTTAATTAATTAAATCATTCCAAGAAAATCATTTTGATTAATTATCCCGTTTAATTTATTAAATATCCTAGCATAATTAATTAATAAATTTGCCATTTAATCATTAAAAAAAGGAATTAATTTATTACAAAAGAGGAATTAATCACAAAGCAAGAGTTAAATTGAAAATAAAATAAAAGAATTGAATTAAGAGAAATCAAACTTGAGATATTATTTCTTTCTTCTAAATTGAGAACTTGAAATCAGAAAAACAATTAATTGAATTATTAATCATTCTCTAAAATTGGAACTCAAAGCTTTTGAGAAAAAGAAGTTCAGTTGCATTAAAGAGACTCTTTTCTTGAATAAATCAAATAATTACCTTTTTTTATCTCAAGTGCTTGGAATTAATTAATTATATCTCTAATGCAAACTCAAACTTCTAATCCGAATGCATTTCAATTCAATTATAATTGGAACCTATCTCAAGGTTAATTGAATTTGATTTCTCAATTATTTTAATTAATCCTAAATTGTGTTTTTTCTTGGTCTCTCTTGTGATTCTCTATAAATTGAGCCTTCATCTCTCATTCAAAACACCCTGGAGATTTGTTATTATACACTTTTTGCTCTGGAGTCATTGAATATATTGTGCTTGTTTTTTGAGATTATTGCATCTTAGTTTAATTTCTTTTTGCATATTTCATATTGCTTGAATCTTTTTTTTTCACTTGAATCTTTCATCCATTTTGCATCCATTTAGCTTAATCTCATGCTCATATAGATTAAATCCTTCGTCTTGGTGTAGTCTAGTCACTGGTATTGCTTATACAAATTTGAGAGCAATCTTATACTAGCATCTTTTAGAAGGCAATTGGTCAATTTGGTATGGTTTTTATTATTCATGTTTATATTTGTCTAACCATACATGTAATGACTTAATTGAAGTGTTGTGTCTTGCAGCTTATAGACTTATTTCACTTTTTCACACACACATTTCTAGCACCCACCGTGGGGCAGAAGACTACTTTTTTTTTGGCCTCCAAGACTAACTTTTTATTTTATTTTTTTTAGATTTTTGACTTTTCGGATTTTTTTCCGTATAGTTTCTACGTAATATCGTACGAAATTTCCTATATGTCAAAATGACAAATTGCAGGTGTCATACGATCTGGTACGGTTTATCGTACGGATAGGTGAGAATTATCGTACGATTCTGTATTCTTTTGTTTAAAAAGCAAGTTTCATTCTTCAGGTTTTATGTTCAATTTTGATTACATTGACACTGACCCTAGCTGGTTATCTATTTATCTGAAGAATTTTCACAGCCTAATCAGTTTTTGCAGAACACTTGTCGAAGACTATGCTTGTAGCACAAAGACAATATGACTACTGATTCATTGTCTTTGCAGGTTGCCTGAGGAGAATCGACCAAACATCATGTATTCTTTAAATTCATTTTTAGGCACCTAAATTGCTATCTGGTTAAAGAACAAATCTGTATTTCAGGTTTTAAGAAAATTCTAAGAGGTAGGAGAGTATGCTCTTGTCTATATAAACAATTAGAAATCCAGACCCTTGCGGCGTTTTCTTTAAGTTTGAGATTTGTATATCTTTAGCAGGCCTGCCCTCCCAAGGAGCTAATAACTCTATAGCCATTATGGCCGGTGAGAGGGGAATGACCCGAGTGGGAAGGGATAAATGCCAAGTACTCCAACCCACTATAAAACAAACGTGATTTGATGAAAATCAAGTCAATGACAGTGCTTGGGAATAGCTCTCCTTTGTACCCTCGGGTATATTAAACCTTGGTTTTCAAGGTTGGGAGACCTCTTAATTGAGTTTATACCTCGACGCACCGAATAGATCCCTTACTAGTTACAATTAAAATTAGAAGCTACCCAGTTCACCTCTGAAAGGGGGGATAATCTTTGTGCAAGAGAGATAGTAACTCTCCCAAGATACTTGTCATTTTGTGCCCCCATTAGCATTTGGAGTCGGCTAATACGGCGTTGAGAATCCATTGTGTGAGACTCAACAACCATGTTCTGATTAGCTATTGGGTGTGTACCTAAGTCTACAAGCAAAGGTTTTCTTCTCTCACCAATTTTTGTAGGGTTTGCATGTTGTGATTGGAGTTACTATTCATATTACATGTTTTCTGTGTTTTTATCCCTGAAACTAAAACTGGAATACCAAAATTGGAGATAACAAGAAACAACTCAATAGTTGAAACTTTGTCCGTGTCAAAACTAGTCTATCCTAGTCGAAACTCTATCCGTGTTAGAACTAGTCTATCCTAGTCGAAACTTTGTCTGTGTCAAAACTAGTCTATCCTAGTCAAAACTCAGTCCACCTCAAAATTGGTCATACTCAGTCATTGAAAACTTAGAATTTAACCTCTATCCAGACATTGTCATGTGAGTCCTCTGATTTATCGTCCTGTTACACACTAGATTTCGTACGATATTCCATCAGTCCTAATAGTTTTTCGTTTGAGCCATCATCATGTATCGTACGAGCCCTGATTGTTTGTCATCTGGTTCTAAGAATTATCGTTTTAGCTTGAATCCTATGTCGTATGATAAACCTTTTCACTGATCATTTTGTCATTCCAGACATACCCATCTGTCGTATGGTACTAGGCCGCAACTCATACGAAACACTATTGTCATCGCCCTGAAGCTATTAAACTATCATTTGGTCCTATAAAACCTGTCATACGAATCTCTGATTTTGTCAATCCAGAACACTCAAACTTGCCTAAAATAGTCTACAACGAGCATAAAACTGGTTATCATCATTCTGAGCATAAACAGATCAAAATAGTGTACCTCTGCCATTTGTGTTGAACGATTTTGTCGATCATCTTTCAACTAGTTCTATCAACTACTTATCAAACTTAAGTCACTTAGATAACGTCTTATACATGATAGATCGTTCCTGAAACCAGACTGAGACTGCGTTTTAGTCACTTCTCTCGAATCAACTTAGATAAATGTCTTACACATGATAGATCTTTCCTGAAACTAGACTAAATCTTAGTTGCTTCTCTCAATCAATACGTTAACCAAACAACTAGCTCTGAATTTGATCTTGACTTCTGCATCACAAATAGCTTTAGGTCACATCAGTCAATAAAAATGCCTATTCAAACCAAAAGTTCTCATAAGAAATATGCCAAAGGAAAAGGGGAATCCTTTTCATATCAAGATAACCCATTTTACGTAAAGGACCCGTTCACTGATAAACCTTCATCATCAGATATACTAGTTTATGATGAACCTTTATCTCCCACTATACCTAGAACAGAACAAAATAATAAAGACAACCTCAGTATTCATGATACCAATAATGATTCCTCCTCAAGTGAATCTGAAGACTCTGAACCTCCAGAAAAACATATTCATAGATGTCAAAAGGATAAAGATTTCCAAAAAATGATGAAGGTTATCATGGCTAGAGAAAAAGAAGACTATTTTCTAGAACTAGCAAAACAAGGTGCCAAACTTCCTACTGGATATGACGTTCAGACTCTCATCACTAAAAAGGAAGAGTCACCTATAATAATGGTACACAAACAATTACAAGCCTTATGGACTGATATCACAAAATTGAAAAACCCTGATAAATCCCCAAAACAATATTCTTTGGAGACAATATGCCCATTTCCATTTGACAAAAACCTATACATGCCTCCATTTCCTTCACGAGTTGATATCCCAAAATTTGACAAATATGATGGTAACTCAGATCCCCAAGACCATATCAGAGAATTCTATGCTTTATGTATGGAGTTCATGCACAACCAAACGTATCTCATGCGCCTTTTCCTGAGAAGTTTGGGAGGGCAAGCTATGGAATGGTTCTCAAGTCTACCTAAAGGAATAAAAACTTTTGAAGAATTAATCCAACTATTTCTACAACAATACTCCTATAACATTCAACACCCCATTACTATGATCGAGCTTTTCAATACCAAACAGAAAACAGGGGAGCCTTTTCTCACTTTCCTCCAATGTTGGAGAAAGATGTTCTCTAGATATTCACCCGCTATTCCAGATTATGAGAAAATGGATATATTCGTCAACAATCTAATCCCTGAATTGAAATATAGTATCCAAATGCAAGTGCACCCATCATTTAACAAAATGGTAGATAATGCTATCCGAATGGAAGATGTGTTTATAAAGAAAGGAGATATCTCACCTTGGAAAGAAACACAACCAGGATCTAGCTCTAAAGAGAAGAACAAGTATTGGAAGTATGGCAAAGACAACAACAAGAACATTGTTAATGACAGAGTGGTAGACATTGTTAAAAACAACTCAAAGCCCATGATATTTAACTTGGCTAGTGGCATGCAAGCACTCAAAGCAACTGAAACCGCAGCAGAAAATCCTTCGAAGAAAGTAAAAGAGTGGTTTAAAGAGAAACCTTGGCTTTCGAAACCTAGACGGGAATTCAATCCTCTGGAAGAATCATACGAATCCGCTTTCAAAACTTTGTTGGCAAACAACCTGATAACGTTACCAGATAATTCTAGGCCATATGATCTGGAAGTCAAACCAAAACGGTGGAGAGAAAATGAATACTGCGACTACCATCGAAATAAAGGTCATAACACAAACAACTGCATGAAGCTCAAGCATGAGATTCAAGATCTCATAGACGCTGGTAAAATTGTTGTCGGGAATCACCCAACAAATGTTGATCAAAAAGCTTTTAAGGACCCTTTACCTGTTTACGAACAAGGTGATTTCTCAAAAACAAAAGGAGGTGCCAAAGTAAATTACACTTATACCAGCAATGACAACGTCATCAACATGATTGAGTCTTCCCAATCTGAATTTTGCAATGTGATTATAATCAAAGATAAACAAAATGAATCACTATATTGCTGGGTATGAGATGTACTCACTAATGGATAGATTCTCTGACTATAATCAGATCAAAATAGCTCCTAGGGATTAAGAAAAGATAGCTTTCACCCGTGCATGGGGAACCTTTTGCTGGAATGCCATGCCATTTGGGATAAAGAACGCAAGAGCAACTTACCAAAGAGCGGTAACAACTATCTTTCATGATGTGATGCATAAGAATATGGAAGACTATGTTGATGACACTTTAGTGAAGACTATGAAGAGATCCACGCATATTCAAGAGCTAGGCCCTATACTAGATAAAATGGAAAAATTCAAACTCCAGCTAAATCCAAAAAAGTGTGCATTCGGGGTGACATCGGGGAAATTACTTGGCTACATCATTTCAAAGAAGGGAATCAAGGTTGATCCTAAGAAGGTCCAAGCTATAATGGAAATGTCACCTCTGAAGAACATTAGTCAAATGAGAATTTTACTGGGATGTCTCCAATCAATCAAACACTTTATTTCTCAGCTGGCAGACAAAGCTCAACCTTTCACAAAAGTATTGAGGAAAGGAGTAATATACAACTGGGATCAAGAATGTGAACAACACCTTCAACAAATCAAAGAGTACCTGTCCAATCCACCAATATTGATGCCACCAATTCAGGGTAAACCATTGATCTTATACATATCAGCTACCGATTCGTCATTGGGGGCACTTCTGGCACAACATGATGAAAATAAAAAAGAGAGAGCTATATATTACATCAGCAGAACATTGGTGTCTTATGAAATGAACTATACTATAATAGAAAAAGCATGCTTGGTATTAGTCTTTGCATCACAAAAATCGAGACATTACATGTTATCACATTCCATCAAGCTAGTAGCTAAGATCGATCCGCTCAAATATCTTCTCAACAAAGCAACACTTACCGGAAGATTGGCAAAATGGGTCATGGTCCTTACAGAGTTTTATATTGAATATGTGGAATGTAAAGCCATCAAGGGACAGGTAATTGCAGATCAACTTGTTGAAGCTTCACTTGAAGACACTCAACCGCTGCATATAGAATTTCCAGATGAATCAATAATGCACCTTACTCAACAATCCTGGAAGATGTTCTTTCATGGGTCTTTCACTCAAAATGGTTCCGGTGTTGGAATAATTTTTATTACTCCTCAAAAGTATTCAATTCCAAAGGCTTACAAGATTCTTTTCCTTTGCACAAACAACATTGCAGAGTATGAAGCTCTGGTAAACGAGATCAAGCTGGCCATCGAATAGAAGGTTCTGGAATTACACATCTATGGAGATTCTCAACTAATCATCAATCAAATAAATGATACATATCAGACTTGAGATGAGAAACTGGTGCCTTATAAGAGAATGGTTGATGATCTCAAGAAGTATTTTTCTTTGGTATCATTCCAATAGATTCCCAGATCTGCAAACAAAGCAGCAGATGCTATGGTCACCTTGGCATCCATACCAGAGTTACAAGAGTCTAATTTTTGCTTTGAATTCCTGGTGGAAGAGTTATATTACCCTGCATATGATTCTCTTGAGTCCTAGATAGTCTGTTGTATTATCGAACATGACTCATCCCACTGCAGCCACATTTACTCTTATCTGGGTGACCAAATTATTCCAAAAAATCTTACCCGTAATGAGAAAAGGAACCTAACCCGAAATGCTTCATGATACATCATCATTGCTAATGATTTGTTTAGGCGAGGTTTGGATAGTACATTGCTTAGGTGTCTAGAAACTGAAGAGTCTAAACGTGCATTATCGGAAGCCCATGAAGGTATTTGTGGCTCTCATTTGAATGGTCTTACTTTAGCTCAGAAACTACTATGGGTTGGCTACTACTGGCCAGACATGGAGAAGGATGCTATAAAGTTTTCTAAAACTTATCAGAAGTATCAGCTACATGGGAATCTCATACATGCTCCAGCTAGGGATCTCATACCCTTCATTACACATTGGCCTTTTCAGCAATGGGCCTTTGATCTCATTGGTTAGATATATCCTGCATCATCCAACGAACGCAAGTTTATCATAATTGCCACTGAGTATTTCACTAAGTGGGTGGAAGTGGTTCCTCTCATCAAAGCAACCGGTAAACAAGTAGCTATGTTCATCCTAAACCATATCATCTGCAGGTATGGGATACCTTCATCCATCATGACTGACAATGGAGGACAATTTAAGAATAAAGATTTAGATGAGCTCTATGAGAAATTCAAAATTAAACAACACTGGTCATCCGTATATTACCCTCAAGGTAATGGACAAGTTGAGGCATCTAACAAAAACCTGTTGACTATCTTACATAGGAAATAAACAAATCTGGGAAGGATTGGCATCTGTAGCTCAATCCTGCATTATGGGCTTATAGAACAAGTATTAGAACACCTACTGGGGCTACACCTTTTTCTTTGGTGTATGGGTCCGAAGCAGTATTACCTATTGAAGTGGAAATACCATCTCTAAGAGTTTCTTTGCAAGGTCTTGTTACTGATGAAGACTACAAAATAGCTAGATTGCAAGAGCTCGAATTGTTGGATGATCGTCGGCAAGTGGCGTTTGATCATCTGAGAGTGTATCAAAAGAGAATGTTCAGAGGATACAACAAGAAGGTTTGACAATGAGAATTTCAAGTTGGTGATCTAGTTCTGAGAGAAAATCCTAAATATTAACAGTTTAGAGACAACAAAGGGAAGTTTGAACCCAACTGGTTGGGTCCCTACATCGTTACTGCACTCTTTGGCTCTGGTGCCTATCAGCTCTCAACATCGGAAGGAGAATAGCTCCGTGAACCGATTAACACCATCCATTTGAAAAAGTTCTTCGCTTAGCATTCTCTGCTCCAACAACCTGTACAACTGAAAAATGTCCTAAAAAAAATCATAAAAAGTCTTGAAAAAAAAAGGAAAAAAAAAAGAGAAAAAAGAGAGAAAATGCCTTGGTGAAAACCTCGTAAATAGGCACCTTGGTAAAAAAAAAGAAGATCTTTTCCAAGCAGGTAAAAAAATGGAAAACATGCGCCTCTTGTACTCGAGCGCTCCATATATCAATGCAACATTGGCATTTCCGGCTATTATGCATCTTTACTTTTGCTTGTACATATTTCAGTCACTTTTGTGACATCCTGGCTCGTTGGAACCCTTATGGCTTGAAACTAATTAATTTCCTAGTCTTAGGTTAATTGACAGAGCACATTACATGTCCTAAGTAGCATCAACCAAGTCAACTATTACGTCAGTGAAACTTGGTCGTCCATTCCGAGTCAGTCACCTATCTCCTGATTACTAAAGAGTTTTATCACTGACTACACAAGCAAACAACATTACTGAAAACAATCACTAAACAGTTTGAGCTATGAATAAAAAATTTCTTTGTGTGTTGTCTTTTATATTGGTTTTCGATTATTATTCTCTCTGAGTAACTCGAGGAAGTCTATCTTGACTAAGAGGAGCAAGGATTGGGGGCATAATATTTTCTTTATTTTCTGCTTGTAGGAATGATTCTGATGATCTGAAAACATCTAATCGGCTAGGTGTCTATGATAAGAGCCTTCACATCAAGGTGAAATCACCACACATACCTTGACTCTGCTTATTTGTATGCTACATGGAGGTTCACATCATTTCTTTGTCTATTTTGAGGGAATTTCTTTATTATGCAATCCGGGTCCCTGTGTAATTTGTCCAATCATATGAATGAAAAAAAGGGTCATTGTAGACAAGATAATTAATATTGCACATGAAAAGAAAGGAACTCTAATCTGTCTGCTATGTTTGTTAACGCTCAGTGATGAAACTTAAGCATTTCAAATCCAGTGACTAGGTTTAGGTTGCATTTCATTTTGCATCTCATTTTGCATCACATTTTACATTCATTCAACATTTTGTGAATTTAGAGTGATTTCGGTATGGTAACAATGATCTCTTTATCTTTTGAATGAGAGTTGGAAGCATTATCATTTCTTAGCTAAGTGGTCTCTTTTTCATCATTTCTCTGATCGAGTACTTGTGTATTGAGATGTTAGCTGCATTCATAAGCATCTTATATAGATTCATACATTCATTTACATTCATATTATTGCATAGAAAAAATGAAAAATTTGCATTCCTAGATACTCATTTTCATCATTTATTTGCATATCAAAAGAAACAAAAAAATAAACATCCATATTCATTTGCATTACATACATCCATACTGAACAGATATGCACACATATAGAATAAAGCATATAGAAAACATCTCATAAATCAATTGACACAAGTACAATGAAGTTAAATCAAGGTCTTGTATATATAATGATAAAGTGTCAGGGTACAAAATGATGTCTACTGACATATACAAACTCCCATCAGAGCAAGAATCATAAGGGCTACAAAAAATGGGTGTGTCTACACAAAAATTTAAGAGCTACAAAAAAAGATCTATCTCTCTACCTCTCCCTCATCGCCAGGTGGTGGAGGAGGTGGAGCCTGCTCACCAGGATCCTACCTAGGTGCCCGAGCTCCCTCAGATCATGCCATATACTGAGAATAAGGTAAAAACCTGTTGCGCTACTAGAACCACTACGCTATACATTGCAACATAGTAGGCTGCCTGACTCGTCTGATGGAGTACCTCCTACCGCAAAGCCTCTCACTCTACCCTCATCTCTGCTAGCTGACGGTCTCACTCCGCCAACTGAGTCTGTGCCACTGTCAGCTATGATTGCAAACCTGTTGAGTGTGCTCTCATCAACAGCGCTGCATCCGCCCCCTGCTCCCTCACAGGCTCTCTGCCTCCATCACCTCCTCCATATCCACCTCCAGCTCCATCCTGATCATCTCTCCTCTGTCTCACCTGTCTGGGAGCTACTCTCTCCTCCTCTCCTCCACCCTCTGTCACCATAGCTCCACCCAGTCTCACACCAACAGCCCCTAGGGATCCACCCTCTCCTCGCTGCTGCCTACCACCAACTGGCACCCTACTGCTGCTAGTGCTAGGATTGCCACCTATGTGCCTTGGCTCTCGGTCCCTGCCTTTGTCCCTGTCCCTATGCCTGCACATGGGCATCATCCTCAACCTCCTCTATTAGAGGTGCCTTCTCTGCTGGATTCATAAACCTAGGGAACGGATGCTGCTGGAACCAATCCCTTTATTGGGGCAATACCCCCGCATCTGCAATATCATCCATGTAATCCCACCTCAGCCGATGTAACCCAGTTAGTTTTTGCATACCTAGGACATATGATAGCCTAGGCACCCATCCCCGCCTCTCCTCATCTGCATAACGAGCGTATGCAGTAAACTCATGCGAGATCCCCTGAGGTCGACCATACTGCCTCATCACCTGAGATACAACGAAGCGCTCAATAACTGTCTATGATTTGTCGATAAGAGGTCGGGTCATGAAAAAGTCCCCGTGTACAACTCTCCAATCATCCCATGGCTCTAGACCCCTATATGGTCTCCATATCACAACTATCAAGTCATTCGGATGTCGTCTCCAATAATCTATCTTGCCCAAATGGGGCTGCGTAATGTATCCATAATATTTGTAAACAATAGGCTATTGTGGATCTCTAGCGTCATCCACAATCGATCTGCATACTAGGAGATGCTCCCAAGCCCATATCTGTAAAATCAAAACTCTTGCAGCCATACTCTTCCCCTCCCTATATACAATCTCATGCATCTCGCGATACATGTGTGCCAATATACATGAACCCCAGCCTAATCTCTGGGGGTGCTCTACAAGTCTCTCCAACATCCTACCCCATCTACATAAAAACCCCTATTGTCCCCTGTCCGACATAAGAAAGCAGCCGATGAAACCTACCAAGATGCAAGCTAGTGGAAAGTCCTCATAGTACCTGGTCATCATCATGTCCCAATTGATAGAATGTGTCAGAATGTCTGCATCCCTAAATACCTGTCTCACAGCTAGTAGCCCAGGACGTTGTGTTGCATCATAATCTACCTTATCCCCAATAAAAGGGATACAGAGAATCCTGTATACGTCCTCGGGAGTGATCGTCATCTCCCCAACTGGTAAATGAAACATGTTATGCTCTGAATGGAACCTCTCAACTAATGCAGTGAGCATACCGTGATTCACATGGATATCAGGCAAATCAAGAGGATGAGTCAATTCACACAAATCTATATGTGCCTGGTCAACATCAGATAACTGATGAACTAATATCATCGTAGGTGGATATACACATCTAAACAACACATGGGGCAATCAAACCTGCAAAAATCAAACAACGACGCATCGGGAAACATTTCAAATTATCCTATAAGAGAAGTAAAACATCATGCAAGTTCAACTACATCAATGCGAAATCAAAATTTCAAGTTTGCAACTTCAAAAAGACACACTGATTTTCAAACGACAAAACATCACAGAGGCAACAACTCGTACGAGTTAGGAATTGGTCTAGTGCGACAAAAGACTCTGATACAACATAGGACTAGCCTTAGAACAACAAAATGGGCTCTTTTGAAGGTACTCGTACGACAGAAGAGTAGTTGTAATATGACAAAACTAGTAACTTTAAAAGGTAAAAGATATTCAATTAGTTTGTCGTACGAGACAGGATCCTGTCGCGCACGACAAAACGATAAAGTCCAACTTCAACATGCCTAAAAATTCAAAAAATCAACAAAAAAATTCAAAAATGAAATGATAAAGAGGCTTAGGATCGATCACTTACCACTGGCTCATAGTTCCAAGGTCGATTATATCGTCTCTGGCGCTCAAATCGATGCTCTTGTGTGGGAACCACCATTTTTCTTCATAGAAGGCTTTTTGAATTTTCAAACTTGGAGGGTTAAAATGAATTGAAAATGACACTTTTATCCCATATATAGCCAAAACCCTAATTTTTCAACTTGCTCTGATGGACATGAAAATTGTACCCTTAGTTAATTTGCCTGTCCTGATTCCATTTTTGGGATTGAAATTGAAATCCGAGATCATTATCATAATTAATTTCAATACAATTTGGACCACTTAGCGCTTTTCATTAAAAGATCACTCTTTCTCCAATTTGAGCTCATTTTCTAATGAATCAACGCTGAATCTCAATTTTATTCTACAAATCAATTTTGCGCTTAGTTTCTCATAAATCATCGCTAAATATTCACATATTCCTCCAACTCAATTTTTATGCTCAAGTCATTATCATCGCCAAAAATTGTCTATAATCATCATTTACCCTTGCTATCTTTCGATTTCACTCCCGAGGGGGCATACTCATGACCTTATGGCCTCACATCTTCAAAATCGAGAAATTATTCAAATCTTCATCAAAAGTCAAGCAAAAATCTTTTTCAACTAAAGAAAATCAAATTCTTATTGCTAAGGGGCATCTCAGCTTCATCGCTTCATATCAAGTTGAGACTTCTCGATCATCTGAATCAAATCAATCGCTAGGGGCATATCAGTTTCATTGCTTTAAATCAAGCTGATATTTGTCTTCATCTGAATCAGTCTCTTAACGTCAATCAGTTTCATCGCTTTTCATCAAGTTGGTTATTCGTTCAAACTCAATCAAAAATTTAAAGAGTATCTTTGATCACACACTCAATCTAAGCAGGTGTTCAGTTTCATTGCATTAAATCAAGCCAGACAGTTTATCTTCGCTCATCGTGTCTTGATCCATCAAGTTCAAGATCGATTTTATCTTCGCTCACTGTGTCTAGTTCAATCAAGTTCTAGATCAGTAAGATTTGCTTCTTGATAAATCAAGTTCAAGTTCGGTATCTTTGCTCTCTATCGGTCCTAGTTCAATCAAGTTCGGGATCGGTATCGCTTTAATCAACTTTGTTCGGCTTCATCACTTCAAATAAAGCTAAACACCTCACTCTTCATCTGGTTCATGATCAATCAAGTTCAGAACTGGTATCTCCTACACATCAACTATTCTTTGAACCAACGTGCTGCTCACACATTAATTCAAAGGGGGGCAAATGTAATACCCTAAAATTGGTCACCTAAACCATGGGCCTCTAATTTCGACAACATCACCAAGGTCATAACCAAAGGCAATTAAATCAACTTTGAGCACAATTAATTAGTTCTTCAATTATCAAATATTACATGGCAAATCAAAAACTTAATATTAATTAAATCATTCCAAGAAAATCATTTTGATCAATTATCCTGTTTAATTTATTAAATATCCTAGCATATTTAATTAAGTAATAAAATTTCCATTTAATCATAAAAAATGAATTAATTTATTACAAAAGAGGAATTAATCACAAAGCAAGAGTTAAATTGAAAATAAAATAAAAGAATTGAATTAAGAGAAATCAAACTTGAGATATTATTTATTTCTTCTAAATTGAGAACTTGAAATAAGAAAAACAATTAATTGAATTATTAATCATTCTCTAAAATTGGAACTCAAAGCTTTTGAGAAAAAGAAGTTCAGTTGCATTGAAGAGACTCTTTTCTTGAATAAATCAAAGAATTACCTATTTATATCTCAAGTGCATGGAATTAATTGATTATATCTCTAATGCAAGCTTAAACTTCTAATCTGAATGCATTTCAATTCAACTATAATTGGAATCTATCTCAAGGTTAACTGAATCTGATTTCTCAATTATTTCAATTAATCCTAAATTGTGTTTTTTCTTGGTCTCTCTTGTGATTCTCTATAAATTGAGCCTTCATCTCTCATTCAAAACACCCTAGAGATTTGTTATTATACACTTTTTGCTTTGGAGTCATTGAATATATTGTGCTTGCTTTTTGAGATTATTGCATCTTATTTTAATTTCTTTTTGCATATTTCATATTGCTTGAACCTTTTTTTTCTCTTGAATCTTTCATCCATTTTGCATCCATTTAGCTTAATTTCATGCTCATATAGATTAAATCCTTTGTCTTGGTGTAGTCTAGTCACTGGTATTGCTTATACAAATTTGAGAGCAATCTTATACTCGCATCTTTTAGAAGGCAATTGGTTGATTTGTTATGGTTTTTATCATTCATGCTTATATCTATCTAACCATACATGTAATGACTTAATTGAAGTGTTGTGTCTTGCAGCTTACATACTTATTTCACTTTTTCACACACACAAAGATAAGTGTCACTCATCTCACCTTGACTGGGTTATTGACTGAGGGAATCTAGAGATGGTTGGAGAAGATTTAGGCATGACAGGACAAGTGGACTCAAGTCCTTCCTAAGATATAGGGATGTTAGAGAGAATATAGAAGAAGGTTAAGAAATATGTGTGCGTACACAATATTTCATTTATTTTGGAAGTTGGAGATAAGTGGCTAATAAATGTTTTATTTATTTAATTTTGTTGAATTAGTTTAGCCACATGATGGATGAGTTGACAAAGGAAAGATGAAGTGGAGATGGAAGGATGAGTTGGAAATGAATTAAATAATTTAAGAAATCATTTAATATTTGAGACTGTAAGATAGAAGAATAACCATTAAATATTAGATATTTATTTGACTGATTAGAGGAATAATTAAATATTGGATATTTAATTAATTGATTAGAAGAAAATTAATAATTAAATATTATATATTTAATTAATTAATTAGAGGAAAATGATAAATGAATTAATTAATAAAATGTTTCAATTAAATTAATTAATAGAAGGACATGAAATGAATTAAATAAATTAATCTTTTCAAACTAACTATTTAATAGAAGAATAAATATTAAATAGATATTTTAATATTTATTTAATCGCTCATAGCTATTTTTATGTGTATACATTTTGCCCCTCTTTGAAATGATGTCGATACAACATTGTTTCAAAGATTAAATCAAGTCTTGATAGTGCACTTGATGGAGATAAAAATCCTGATTGTGTGCCCCCTCGAGAGATTGATCGTGAAATTATTGAAATTTTTGGATAAGCGATTGATCTCACGATAATTGAAAAGGTCCTTCAATTAAATTTATTTGTGAAAAATAAATAAAATTACCCCACTTAAAAGCATTAATTACCCTTCCAAATGGTAATTATAAAATTAACCTAGGTTAATTTTATCCTCATTTGCATCCTTGACAGCTTGTGGAGTGAAAAGAATTGTCTTGGTGAGCTAGAAAAATGGTGATTCCGTTTGAGAACCATCGATTTGAGTGTGTTCGACGGTATCAGTGACCTCTTGAGTATGGGTTTCCGGTATGTACCTTATCCCAAGCTTGTTTTCAACTTGTCGTACTAATTTCCTTGCTTTTTGGCACATTTTATGTTTTATTTTTAATTTTTCGCTTTTCAATTTTAAATGTTAGCGCTTTTGCTTTCTTTTTTCTTGCTTTTGCTTTGTAGATTCTCGTTTTTGTAAATTTACCGCATTTGACTGTTTCGTTACCGCTTTTGCATGGGATGTTAGCACTTTTGTAGAATTCACACTTTTGTTTTATGTGTTCATGCATATGTGAAAAAGGTTTGCGCTTTTGATTGATTTAACGCTTTTGACTTGTTGGTTAGCGCATATGTTGAAAAGATTAGCGCTTTTGAATGATTTAGTGCCTGTATTTAATAGAATATCGCTTTTGTTAAAAAGGTTAGCGCTTTTGCTTTAGATGAATTTGTTTGATTTTGTCCATGTTAAAATTCATTGAGATGATTAGATTTAGGCATTTTGATGCACAAATGTGATTGATAGGTATTTAATTGATGTCTTGATTGATAAATTTTTTGATAATTTGATTGATAGGATAAGCGATTAATTGATTTGATTGGTAGATTGATAGATTAGCTTTAAGAGACCGATTCAGTTTCTGATGAAGAGCATTGCAGAGTTTGATTGAACTCATTGATTGATAGAAAACCATGATTGATAGTTTTGAGGTTGATTTGATAGCCTAATTTGCTTCATTAAAAATATGTACCAATTGTTGATGTGATAGATTAGCAATCTCTTTGATTTGATAGATAGATGATTCATAGAGACCAAATGCTCTTGTTAAATAGGAGAAACTTGATGTTCTCCAGTGTTGGGAGAAATTCCTGGCCATGCACCATTTAGTGCTAGAGCTTACATAGGTTGAGATTAGACATATAGATGCTTGTGGATTACGCTATTTGTTATGCATGCCTGATATCACCCATAATAGGGGATTTTTTACTGCCTTAGCAAAGAGATGGCATAACGAGCATAAAAATTTCCACTTGCCCACTGGTGAGATTAGTGTGACACTCGAGGATGTCTATAGGATTCTCCACATCCCCATGACTGGTGAGTTAGTCTAGTATGATTTTTAGGATCTTGGAGGGATAGAGGTTTGCAGAGCTGTATTTGGTGATGAGAGCATTTCCAGGGGAGAGATCCAATAGGAGGATATGATCATGTACTAGAAGACTCTCCCAGTAATTATTGCAAGTTTGATTGGTAGATTCATCTGTCCAGACATGAGATCTTGAGGTTTCGCTGTTGGTTGGGGTGAGATTCTTTAGAGCCTGATGCAGCATCGGACTCGATATGCATGGGGTGTTTGCATGCTTGCTCATTTGTATCATGATCTTCATCAGGTTGGTTTTTATGATAGTGCTAGTCTATCTACATGATGCACACTTTTATATATTTGGTGCTGGGAGCACATTGCTATTACTCGGCCTATCCATCATAGAGTTTGTGGTGAGAGGCATCTATATGTCTATTTATATGCAGGTATCCTTACTCAGTATAAGCTAGGTCATATGGAGTATTGGCGTTGGGTTCTAGATTCATTGGATAGAATCACTTGGAGACCTTATATCGATTATGAGCCATGGATGGATGATGCACGAACATTACCATATATTTTGCAGAGTAGATATTTGATTGGTTGTATATAATACATTATTGAGTGACAGTTGATGAGTCTCATTTTGAGACAGTTTGGTATCATTCAACACATTCCTACTAGCGTCACTATTTATGCACGACGCTACAAGGATAGGTGAGATTGGGGACCTTCTTTGTCTTTTGAGATAACACGCACAGAGTTTCTGGCTACTCCTAGGGTGGCTTATGATTTGAGACTACACATTCTAGATCCTGGGGTGACTGCGGATTATGCTTAGTACATGCTTGCACACCCTTTTCCTCGGATTACTGATCCATCAGACCCTCCTCCCAGCTCAGGAGATGAGGAGGATAATTCAGATGATCCCATCATTAGGAGACGGAGACAAAGACAAGGGCTTAGAGTTGCTCGAGAGGTCATAGGTGAAGGAGATGAGGGAGGAGATGGAGGTGGAGGCGGTAGGAGACCCGGACAGAGAGGAGGTCGATTGAGAGTCCATGGAGGACCTTTTGGACTAGTTGGTAGGGTTGGGAGACCACTTCCCATGGGTGGGAGAGATGCAGGATAGATTGGGAGGGACACTGGCAGGGCAGGTATGAGATCAATGAGAGGATTACCCTCTATAGGAGGAGACAGGAGAATTGGACTGGATGGGGGTTGTGGGAGAGGCATTGATTTTGGTCAAATTCAACCAGACCCTAGGGTTATTGCAGTTCATGGTGGAGAGGAGGAGGATTCGAAGGATCATGTTCCTCTCATTAGATGATAGGTTTTCAGAGCTACTCGAGGTGAGATTCCAGAAGGTGGAGATGAGGGGATTCAAGATCATGATCCTCAACAGGATGTGCCAGAGAAGGATACTTTGGATAGTCTTAGAGCACAGTTAGATTAGCTTAGAGCACAGGTACATACACTTAGGACAAAGAGAGACATGGCTGCTAGGAGACAACAAGATACTCAGGGTCTTCTTGATCACATTCAGTAGGTTGGATATGGCACTCTCTCAGCTGATACCATCAGAGTACTATTTCAGGTTGGGAAGGAGACAACACACTGGTGATGATTATATGAGGAATTAGTCGCAGAGAGTCAGAGAGAAGGTAGCTATCATACTTCTGTGAGCATGGATACTAGTAGTGGTGGAGTCATGGGACCTCCTCAGAGGAGTGGTGATCGTGGGGGACAACCATCTAGAGGATATTCTCACCCACATCCACAAAGACGAATAGAGTCAGGTGGTAGTGGCACAGGACAACCTTGACTTGATTTATATTGATGAGGCACTTGTATTTTTGATCTGATATCATTGTATACTTGGACTTTTTATTGTTTTATGATGATCTATATGCAGACACGAACTCTATATGGTGATCTTTGGTTTATTATGCATGTTACTCTATATGATGATGATCTATATGCATTAATTCATGTATGCAATGATTAGATGGATGCAGATTTCATGATCTTCTCTTTCCTTTTATTTTCATGATGATGATGTTCTATATAATGATGCAATGAAAAATGCTTTTGATTTTTGATTTTGATGATCATGGATGCAAATGAAAATGATTACTAACTTAAAAATATGCTTTACTTAAATGATGCAAATGCAATGATCTATATGAGAATGCTTCTAATGTTTTTTTATTTTTGTATATTTGATGTGTACGCATATAATGATTTTGAAATACAAATGATCGATATGAATTTTTTTTTATTCTTATATGTAATTCTTATAATGATTAATGAATCTAAGTGCAAAGATGCAACTAAACGACCTTGAGAACTACAATGATAATGATCCTAATGCAAATAATAATGATGATATACTACATGATTATGAAATGCACTTAATGGAATGCAAACTAATGCAATGATTGAAATGCAACTAAATGAAATTAATGATAATAATTTAAATGATTCTAAAGATGAATGAGCCTATAATGATCAACTGCAAAAAAAATCATTTGTCCAAGTATACTCAATCTCTATTTATGACCGTTGATCTCTGAATGAAATGAAATGCTTATAATGCAACCAACAATGAATGCTTATAATGTAGATGAATAATGAGATAATCTAAAAATGATCTAACTAAAACGATGCTTCCATTCTTCATATGTTGTCATGTAATAGTGCTTGATTTCATCATTGAGCTTTAAAATATTGTAAGAAAATACAAGCAACTTGACATAATGATTCAAGCTGACCTGAGTATTTCTTACATGGCTTTTGATATAGCAAGTTTATACAAGCAACTTATTATAATTAATCAAGCTGACCTGAGTATTTCTTGCAGAATAGACAAGGATTATCCCCTTTCATGCATGACTCAGGACGTCCTCCTTGATCTTTTGCCAATCATATCCTTAGATAAGTACATACCTTAATAAGAGATAAACCATAGACAACAATAAAAGAAAATAATCATGGCCCCTCATAGCTTCTCTAGTCTTGGACATCCTTGAGTCGCATAGAGTACATGATTAGCAATAAAATCAAGATATAAACACTGAATCTTGTATGTCATTCACATGTTCTCATGGTCATTAACTGATATAATCATCTTGATGAATGATCATTGATAATATTTTAATACTTGCTGGTTTATTGTTTGTATCCTGAGTTTCATGATTCAGTTGTTAGAAAATGTCTTGATCTTCGTTGCTTTGTTACTCGTTATCTATTTCAAAACCCTCAGTGTTTTTGGTTTTTCTAAATTTTCCAAATGTTTTGGATTTTCAAAGATTTAAAAGATCACCTTAGCAAAAGGAATTAGGATTTTTCCCCCAATAGAAACAAAACTTTATTATGGATGTATGAATTGGTCAAGATCCAAACCATGGCGGGAAATAATGCAGATTGATTGATTCCGATAAAATTTAAGACAATGACTATGACAAGTATGTCAAAGATTGATAATTGTTGGTAAGCTGCATATTTCCTGCTAAATGGTTCAAAGCAATGGATGCGAAAGATGAAATGGATGAGCTAGGATAGATGGAAGTGATAGATGCGATAGGATGGAGTGGATAGGTCCGTAAAGCAATCTCAGTGATGGAAGAACTCACTTTTAGATAGCGCCTATTTACAGGTTTTCACTGTCTAAATTTATTGCATTTTTTTTTATATTTTGATTTTTTCTTCTTTTTTTTTTTTCTTTTTTTTTTTTCCCTTTTTCTTTTTTTATCTTTTTTAAAATGCTTTATAGGCATTTTTTTCTTTTCTAATTTTTACTGATTTCTTCAGGACTTTATATGCTTTTTACTAATTTTCTCCAGGACTTTATATCTCAAGCATAGAATTTCTTGAGATGGACAGAATTGATAGGTTCATCAAACCAATCACCTTCAAGGGTAGATAACTTGTATGCTCTTAAGCCATATATTGCTACTATGACAAAAGGACCTAACCAATTTGGTTCAAATTTACCCTTCTTTTCTTAGTCTTGCTGATTTCTCAGATTCTCCCTTAGAACTATATCTCCAATCTAAAAAATGTGTGGCTTGACTCTGTGATTATAAGTTCTTTCCATTCTCTGTTGCATTTTGATGATGTTCTTGAATCAGCTCAAGTACTTGAAGTCTAGAGACTCGTTCTTCTTCTTCAGGAATAAGACCTTTCAAGGAAACTCGTAGAGAAGATGACTCTACTTTTACTGGTAATATGGCTTCTAATCTATAGACTAAGCAATATGGAGTTTCCCCCTTTGATTTGTGGATGTTGGTTCAGTATGCCCAAAGAGCAGGATTTAACTGAATGTGCTAGTCTTTTCCAGCTTCATTAATTGTTTTCTTCAAGATTTTCTAGATAGTCTTGTTTGATGCCTCAACTTGACCATTTCCCTGTGGATAATATGGTGTAGAAAACCTTGGATATGGAATCACTCACATAGTTCCTTCACATCTTGATTCTTAAATAGTCATCCATTATCAGTGATAATGGTCATAGAGACTCCATAGCGACAGATTATATAATTCAAGATGAATGATGATATTTATTATCTTGTCACTTTCATAAAAGTTATTGCTTCAATCCATTTAGTGAAATATTCAATAGCAGTCAAAATGAACTTATATCCATTAGAGGATGAAGGATTTATCTTACCTACCAAATCAAGGCCCCATTGAGAAAATGGCCATGATCCTGCCATAGGATGCAATTCTTGTGCTGGTACATGAATGAGATTCCCATGGATCTGGCATTGTTTGCATTTCTTGGCATATGTGAATGAATCTCTCTCCATAGTAGGCCAATAGTAACCCATACGAAAAAGTTTCTTAGCCAGTGTTAATCCACTTGAGTGTGTGCCATAAATACCTGCGTGAACTTTGTTAAGAACTTTCTTAGATTCTTCTTGTTCGAGATATCTCAATAAAGTGCTATCTAGACCTCACCTATATAAGGTATCAACAATAATAGTACAACGGGATGACTGATGGATAAAATTTATTCTCTGATTGCGGGATAGGTCAGGAGAAAGGATATTCTCTTTTAAGTATTGATAAGTTTGGTCGAATAAGGATTGACCGGTTCCGTATATATATGAAAAATCATGTGGGTATGTTGGGATTCAATGGTAGGGGTTAAGATATCTTCCACTAGGAATTCATAACGTTGTTGATTCTCCTACTTCTGCAATAGAGATGCTATTGTAGCCATTGCATCTACTGCTTTATTCTCATTTCTTAGGATCTGAGTGAATGATACTTCTTCAAAGTGTTCTTTAAACTCTTATACCAACTATTTGTAGGGCATGAGCTTGTCATCCTTAGTTTGATAATCATCATTTATTTGGTTGATGATAAGCTGTGAATCACCATAGACATGTAATTCCTTGATATTCCATTCAATATCCATTTTGAGCCCAATAGTCAATGCTTCATATTCTGCAGTATTGTTTGTGCATGGCAACCTTAGTCTATATGATTTTGGAATTGTGTGTCCCTGAGGTGTAATGAACAAAATTCCTACGCCTGATCCATATTGTGTATAAGAACCATGAAAGTACAATTCCCAAAATTTTGTACTTATCGTCAAAATGTCTGCATCAGGAAATTCAATGTGCAATGGTATTTCATCTTGTAAGGGTGCTTTAGCTAATTGATTGACAATAACTTATCCTTTGATATCTTTTCGATCAACATATTTTATATCAAACTCACTTAGTACGATAACCCATTTTGCCAGTTTGCTTGTAAAAGTTGACTTGTTTAGCAAATACTTTAGTGGATCTATCTTTGCTATCAGTTTCACATAATGAATCAGCATATAATGTCACAGTTTCTGAGTTGCAAATACAACTACTAGACATGTCTTCTCTACTGATTTATAGTTCAATTCATAGCCTACAATTGTTCTACTAATTTAATAGACTTCTCTTTCTTTACCTTCTTCATCATGTTGTGCTAAAAGAGCTCCTAATGATACATTTGTCACTGAGATATAAAGCAACAATGGTTTCCCTTTGATTGGTGATACAAGTACTGGAGGATTCATCAGATATTCTTTGATTTGCATAAAATCCTCTTCACACTTCTATTCCCATTTGAATGGAACATTCTTATGTAAAAGATGAGTGAATGGATGACATCTATATGCTAATTGAGAGACAAATCTTCTAATTGACTGCAATCTTTCTTGTAGAGAACACAATTGACTTATGTTCCTAGGTGACTCCATTTCCATGATTGCTTTGACCTTTTCTGGATCTAGTTCAATTCCACGAGCTGATATAATGTACCCAAGAATTTTTCCAGAGGTTACTCCAAATGCACATTTCTTTGGATTCAATCTTAACTAATATTGTTCAAGCCTATCAAAGATCTTGCCTAAGATGTTCAAATGTTCTTTCCTTATATGAGATTTTGCAAGTATATCATCTATATAATCTTCCATAAATGTATGCATCATATCATGAAAAATTGTCATCATGGCTCTTTGATAAGTTGCTCCTGCATTCTTAAGCCCAAATGATATAACATTCCAGTATTAAGTACCCCATGCACAAGTGAATGCTGTCTTTTCGTGATCTTCAGGGGTAATTCTTATTTGATTGTATCTTGAGAATTCATCCATTAATGAAAACATCTCATGTCCTACTGATAAGTCCATAATTATATCAATGTTGGGTAGTGGGAAATCATCTTTGGGACATGCCTTGTTTAAATCTATGAAATCAGTGCAGAATCTTATTCTTTTATCTGGCTTTGACACTGGCACAATGCTTGAAACCCATTTTGGATAGGCAACAGGTCTTATGAAACCCACATCCAATAGTTTCTTTAGCTCAACTTTTACAAGGAGAGCGATGTGTGGATGCATCTTCCTTAGCTTTTGTTTAAATGGTTTTTCTTTTAGATCCATATTGAGATGATACATGATAAGATTTGGATCGAGTCTTGGCATGTCTGCATAGGACCAAGCAAAGTTTATCTGTCTTTGTTTGAATATTTCTATGTATTCTTTCTTCTCCTCATCTAATAATGATGCAACAAGATGAAGTATCTTGGGATCCTTTGGTGTGCCAATGTTTATTGCTTATGTTGGCTCTATTAGAATAGCAGATCTCTCCTGAAAATATGCAGGGAAGATGTCAAATTTTTCATCTTCTGGCGCCTCAAAGAGGTTTTCACCATCAGATATGTCCTTTATTTTTCTTCTTGATTGATCTAGTGTTGCCATGAAATGGTTTTCAGCACTAGGTCTTTTTCCTTGTTTTATTTCAATTTTATGACTGGAAAGTTTGGCATTCTCCTTACTGCAAGAAACGTTACTTGATTTCGCGATGGAAGATATCTTAGGTGTTATAGGTTCAACAACATTAAGATATACAACTAAGTCATGGTCATTGGAAAAGACATCCAATTCAAGGTTTTCTAGGTTATCCCAATCAATTAGTTTTGGATGAAGAAGGGGTAAGTCATAGTCATCATCATTGTTAGGTGCTTCAAGGTTCATGACATAATAGTCATAATTTGGCAAAGAGTAGGTAATGTCATAGATGTAACACTCTTGAGGATAGTCTCTCCCAAGTGT
The DNA here is from genome assembly GCF_030272615.1 of Cryptomeria japonica. NCBI lineage: Eukaryota > Viridiplantae > Streptophyta > Pinopsida > Cupressales > Cupressaceae > Cryptomeria > Cryptomeria japonica. Next base: position 436,610,678 of record NC_081409.1, read on the forward strand.
TCTCCAATCAGATCTAACAAAATCAGTATCGGTATCTTGTGGTTCACAGTCAAGTGACTTTTCATATGATGTTTGTCCCTCAAATGAATGGATTATATCAACACATACATCTTTAACACCACAAGTTCCTTCTTGATTAATTTCAATAGATTCATTTGTATTTTGAAGTTGACATACTTGTGTACATGACATAGAGGATTCTTTTGCTATTTTCTGCCTTCTCTCAAACTCAACTTCTTCTGGACTAATAGTCAATCCCGCTTGACTATCTATTAGTTCTTCCATGGTTCTTTCATACCTTGGTATGTCTTGCTCATCATTTGATATTTCTTGATACTTGATCAATAATTGTTTGTGTTTCTTGTGGTGTTACTTCTTGCTCTTTTTCATCCTATTTCTTTTGTTGTCTTATATATGCCTCTTTTCTCTAAATTTTGAGTTCTTCTTGTCTTCTTTCTAACTCTATCTTTTGTTTTATAAAAGACAAGTCTTCATTTGTAATAGTTGCTTGCTCTTCATTCTTTTCTTCACTTGATACACTACATGATAGATCTGGACCCCATTCATAGTCATTTGAATCTATCTTTGAACTGTTGTGTAGGATTACACCACTATACCATATAGGAATATTGTATGGTGCAAACAGTTCTATAATTTTGGCCATCTTTTCTTTCACTACTTCTAGAATAGCTTGCTCAGATTTAGCACTTGCTCGTATTCTTTGAACATGTTTACAAGATTCTTCTTCTCTTTTGATTGCAAGTTCTTCTTGCTGTTTCTCATATTCTTCTTATTTTTTTCTTATTGGCTACTATTTTTGCTACTTGGTGTAGCTTTTCTTGCCACGGTTCTTCTTTAGGGACTCCTTTCTTTCTCCACTTTGGTTGATGATAATTATGTTACTTTTGATTTGATTTTGGATATCCAAGTCCTAATTTATCTTCTTTATATTGTGAGTGAGGACAAATAGATTCTGAAATACCTTCTGTCACTTACCAATTGGTCATTTCCCTTCATATCCCATTTTTTTCATGATCTTATAACCATTGTCGTATTTCTCTATGAGAATATTGACTTCTGCAGCTATTGCTATAGTTTCATTTTCATCTTTGTACAACCAACCAAGAATGTCCTTGTCTTCAGTTTCTTCTGCAAGTGTCCCAACTCTAACAAATGCTCCATCAAACATTTCTACTGATTTTTCTGAGATCCGTGGTTGAACATTTGTAGGTTTTCCATATGATTTAGGTGAAAATGGCAAGCTATGTAAAGAATATTTTCCCATTCCTTCGTCATTTAATTTGAGCTTTTTCTCAAAGGTTTCCCATAAATTTTCTTGAATTTCTTTGGTAGTATAGACTGATTCTCTATTATGTGGAACTCTTGTATCTTCTATTGGCTTCAGATTATTGCAATATTGGCTGGAGTCTGTAATTATAGTGACTTCTTGTCCCTCATGAGGAAACTTTACACATTGGTGATATGTAGAAGGAACTACTTGCATGTTGTGAATCCATGGTCTTCCTAGAAGAATTTTATAAGATAGATTCAAACCTAAAACCTGGCATAATTTATTCCTTTCCACAGGTCCTATTTTGATTGGTAACACCACAGTTCCTTTAGAAGAACTTTCTTCTTCATCATAAGCCTTAATGGTTATTTTCTTCTTTGGATCTACTGCACTTTCTGAATATCCCAAAGCCTTTATTAAACTTAATTCACAAATGTTTAAGCTAGCCCCACCATCTTTGAGTACACGTTTGACACAAGTTTTGTGAATGGTGACTTCAACATGTAAGGGAGCATTGTGAGGATGTTGCAAGGATGCATCATCATTTTTAGACAATGATAAGCAATGAGGGGCTACAAGGTGTCCCATCATGTTTTGGAACTGATCTACATCCAGGTCTTTTGAAACTGTTGTTTCTATTGGAGCTTTTTCCAAAATTTTCTTATGCATAGGTGAAACCTTGAGAAGCTCTAAAATTGATATTTGAGCGATTATTCTTTGCAATTGTTCTACTAAGTTATATTATCATGAAGTGGATGTTGATTCATTTTTTATACCTGGAAATGTAACCTTCACTTTGCTTCTTGTAATGACGTTGATTGGTTCTGAAGGTGTGTTATCTTTAACGATGATGACATTTACCACATCATCATACATATAAGTGTAGTTCACTTTAGCTTTGCCTTTGTCATCTTTTGATTTAGATTGTTCACATTTTTCATAATTTGGAAGCGGAGTCTTGAAGGCTAGATGTCATTCGTTTGTCTTATGACTATCTATTGTGATAGTTCCATTATCGATTAAATCTTGGATAAGGTGTTTTAATCTTTGACAATCATTAGTTTGGTGTCCTTTATTTCGATGTTAATTGAAAAAATGATTGTCGTTCCACCAATTAGGTTTGACGTGTGGTTCATAACTTCTTGCTTCTAGTAAAGTAATTAGTTTATTCACAAGAAGAGTTTTCAAAGCTGATTCCAAGGGTTCTCCAATGTTTGTGAATTTCCTGCGAGGACTGGAGAAGAAAGACTTGGATTTATTGTTTTCTTGATTGTTATTGTTTGGGATTTGACTTGATAGATTAAAGATTGGTTGTTGTTTTGTAGCATTATTGCTGTCGTTTCCTCCATTGATGACACTCCTATTCTTTGACCAAAATTTAGGTTTGTCATTATTGTTGTTGTTGTTGTTGTTGTTATTGTAGGAATTATTGTAAAGCTTTAGCTCTCCCTTCTTTACCATTGTGTCTTCTATTTTTAGACCATTTTCAATCATCTTGGCAAAAGAAGGAGGACATTGCATTTTTAGACATTTCACTGATGAGATTGTCAATGAAGATGTCCATTTTCTTTTGATCACGTACATCTCTTGGATACCTATTAAACATTTGTTTCCATCGTTGTAAGAAGATCATGAAAGATTCACCATTCTTTTGTTTAACATTGCATAAATCCAACATTGTTATCTCATTTCTTACATTGTAGGAGTATTGTGAAATAAATCTATTCACAAGTTCTTCAAAAGATTGATTCCAGATGGCAGTCTTGAGAACCATTCCATTGATTGTCCATTTAAACTCCTAGGGAATAGATGCATCAAGTAAGTTTCATCGCGTGCAAATTCGATACTCATAGTACAAAATTCCCTAATGTGATCTTGAGGATAAGATTTCCCATCGTATTTATCATATTTAGGGATTTCGTAATGTTGTGGAAATGGTATCATATTTAAACTTTTGTCAAAAGGATATGGGTAGATATCTTCCAATGAATACTTCTTGGAACTTGTTCCATTCTGCATATCTTGTATTTGTTGTTGTAAGATTTGTATTTGTTGACTGAGATTTAACAAGGGATTATCCATACGGTTTCTCTTTGTCTCTTCATAAGTTCTTCTATCACTGCGTTCTCTTCTTGTGTCATCGTGTTCTTTTCTTGTTTCATCTCCCCTTGTTTCTTCATGGATTTCTTTGTTTATATCCTCGTTATTTGGATCATCTGTGTTTTGAGTATTACTTGTCTCTACATCTTGTTTCAAGCCTTCCATGTTAAAGTCTTGTGGCAATTTAGCTCCTGATTTTGCCAACATTAAAAGCTATTTTTATTTTTGCTTTGCTAATATTTTTTCCATTACTCTATCAAATTTGAAATCTTTCTCAAGATCTCTAATGGTGTTATTGACCGCTTTTCATCAACAGTTGTATACCCAAAAGTTTGGAACGTTGAATTATCTTCTTCTTCCATTTGTTTTTATTGTTTTCTAAATTGTTCGTATTGAGCTCTAGTCCAAACTGGCATGTGATTGCTTCGAAAAATTTCTGAAGTTCTGACTTTCTAAAAACAACTCAATAGGTGATTATTGGTTTAGGAAGGTATGCTTTGTTGATTTTACCACTGTTGTTGGTTCGTTGTGATAAAGCGTCTCTTTTTTGAAAACCACGTCCTTGCAAAATTTCTCCATCAAATTTTGTCCCACAACCACGTAAATAGTGACGAAAACGGTGTAGGAATGTCCTATGTTTTAATAAGATCTTGCGATTGATATACAAGAATCTTATTCTCTTCTGAGTAGCTTTATAACTAGGATTTCTTTTCTTAAGGCGATATTTAAAAGTCATATAAGCATATGATAATTAACAAGTTTGTTTGATTCCAATGTGAGTACAATTGTGATTTTGGTATAACCTAGGTTCAAAATAGGAAAGATATATCCAAGATAATGAACAAAAGGTGCATTGATCAAGTTTTGTGATAGAGGGTTTGATATATCCTGATGAGAAACTGATAATGTTGATTTTTGCACTTAAGAAGATTGAATCACTAGCTTGTTGAATAGTTATGCTTATGAAAACCTTTTGGAAATAGCCTATTGGATTGGTAACCCAGTTATCGAATTAGTTTGAAGATGTGTGATAGTTTAAAGACAACTCTACTCAAGAAGGGTTTTGATACTGACTTCAAAATTTTGGTCTGATATGCTTTGTCTTAGATGTGAGAAAGCATTTGTGCTAACTTTTTGGTCAAAAGTGCTAACTTATGGGACAAATGCGCTACTTTGTTACTTGAAAGCATTGCTCGGACTATATTTCAAGGATTTTTCAATTTTTCCAGCAAGTTGTTAGATTTTTTCTCATTTTTAGATGATGATTTTCTTCAATTTTTGACTATTCTGAGCACATTATAGACATAGAAGACACAATGTTTGAAAAACAAAATGCACAAGCAAACACAAAATCTTATGGCAGGCTAAGACAATAATTGTTGAATCTCACATGGGGTTTCCCCTGAGGCTACACTATTCAGAGCGGATATTTAGATGCTTGACCCCACTGGATCCACCCTCAGCACTCACTTCTCTAGGGTAGCCAAGCACCAGTTTCCATGAAAACTCCCCATGGCAAAATTTATATCTCTACTAAGAACCGTGTGTGTGTGAGTCGCTTCAGAGGTCCGACCTCCTGCGCCAACAATTAGAAGGATTTTGGAAACTAGTACAAGTGGTTTTTAGTAAAGGCTTTCAGTCATGTGGCCATACATGTGACACTTTCATCTTTGTTAATACAGAAGGTTCCCAGTCTATAGAGGTTACACTCCATAGGATTTATGGGGAAACATAGTGTCAGTAAGAAGTTATTAGCACATGTTGTTTGTGACTTTTGTAAAAAACATAATTTATTTAGAGTGAATCGAAAGTACTCGGTATTAGCCTATTTCCACTTTGGGTTGTTCCCCTCTCATTGGCCCCCTCAAGGCAGCTCGGGAAGGTAGACCCTCTAAAGGTTACACATAAAAGAAAGTAGGTCTGGTTTTTTATCACTTTATGAAGGTGAGAGCATACCTACCTACTACTTCATCAAGCACGAAAAACACAAGTTTATTTTAGCCCTCTACAATCTATGTGCAACTACTTTAAAGAAGTCACTCAAAATACAAGTTGCATGCTGTCAATTTATCCCCTTAGTTAAGCTAAATGAGTAAGATATGATGTGTTACTTTCCAAAATAAAACTCCTAATTAACTACATGAGGAAATGCATGAAATTTGCTTTAAAACAATCCTGCACACAGATATGTTAGTAGTTTGAAATTTTCATTTCTTGGACATTCAAACCTACTGAAAAAGTTTGTTAGCTGTGAATAAAGGCGCTATCCTAGAAAATGCAATGTTTTCCACCTCAAAAGCGCTAACCTAGGGGACAAAAGTGTGAACCTCAGATACGAAAGTGCTACTCTGCGGACTAAAATGTGAGAATTCGCAGACAAAAGCACTAACTGAAATGAAAAATGCGTTAATCTCAAAGACAAAAGCGCTAATCTAAGGATCAAATGCGTTGATTTGCAAACAAAAGCGGTAACCTAAATGCCAAATGAGCTAACCTGAGAGACAAAAGCGCTAATCTATTAAATGAAAGCGTTGTCAGAACTCACACAAACATGAATCTGGATTACAAATGCATTAAACATATATTTATGAGAACTAGACAGGATATTAGAAAGATATATGTGAGGCTCCAGCCCCACGGTGGGCGCCAAAATGTGTCGACTTGAATTTCATCATCAGAATACTACCTGCAACATATTAGTTTCACAAAATACAAAGGAAATGCAACAGGAAATCCAAACCCAACCAATGAAACTACATGAAATGAATATTAAAATAAAAACCATATTATTACCTTCATGATTTAAGTCTCATTGTGTCATAACTCCATTGTTCTTGGTTGCAAATGATTTGCTCTCAGACAAGCATTGGTAGCTTCCAAGATGGCATATGAAGAATGGACTGATAACTGATAGTTAATTGATACTATGATATGCAATGCAAATTATTTAAAGCTAAATGATTATGCTAAATTGCTAATTGCTTCAAGATAAAACTCACGGATGGATAAGTTTACTCAAATTGTTAACTTGAAGACTAACTCTTTCTCAACTCAAACTCCTACTTTTATAAACTTTTGAGAGGATAAGATGATGTGTCTGAGATCAGGGGTCATGATTAGATCTACAAATTTGGATGGTTGTGGGAAAAGGTGAAGGTTGAGAGAAAGGGGGAAGGAGAAGACAAGTGTCACTCATCTCACCTTAACTAGGTTGTTGATTGAGGGAATCTAGGGATGGTTGGAGAAGATTTAGGCATGAGAGGACAAGTGGACTCAAGTCCTTCCTAAGATATAGGGATATTAGAGAGAATATAGAAGAAGGTTAAGAAATATGTGTACTTACACAATATTTCATTTATTTTGAAAGTTGGAGATAAGTGGCTAATAAATGTTTTATTTATTTAATTTTTTTGAATTAATTTAACCACCTAATGGATGAGTTTGCAAAGGAAAGATGAAGTGGAGCTGGAAGGATGAGTTGGGAATGAATTAAATAATTTAAGAAATCTTTTAATATTTGAGACTATAGGATAGAAGAATAACCATTAAATATTAGATATATATTTGATTGATTAGAGGAATAATTAAATATTAGATATTTAATTAATTGGTTAGAGGAAAAGGATAAATGAATTAATTAATAAAATGTTTCAATTAAATTAATTAATAGAAGGACATGAAATGAATTAAATAAATTAATCTTTTCAAATTAACTATTTAATAGAAGAATAAATATTAAATAAATATTAAATATTTATTTAATCGCTCATAACCATTTTTATGTGTATACATCTACTATAACAACGTTCTTGCTGGAAACAAATCACGCCTAGGTTTACTTAAACAGTGTCTGTGTTTAGAACTAAGAAATTGCAAAAGATTTGTCAAGAGAAAAAGGACTTAAGTTTTTAGATTTAAAGAGTTTCTAAGGCTGCATCCTATAGGGCTTCATTTTTTTCAGTCAACCTGTCTTGGTCACACATAGTCAATCATTTTCCTTCACTTGTATTACACTCATACATATTTTCTAAATTTGAGTCAAAAGTTTACTTTGCTTGTCCTCATCACGCTCTTACAAACATACTACAACACAACACTAGGTGATTCCCACATCAAGATCTATCATCTTGGGATCTCATTTGGTCTTCTTGAGTCAAGGTCAACTTACCTCATCAAGAGATCCATCATCTCTTTGGAATCCACTGTTGGCATTTTTTATGATTGTGTTGTGATTGTCATTGATGGAGACACACTTGCTATGAGATCACTTTTTGTATGTATGAGTTAAAGCTCAATCGGTATTTGTTCCAGCCGGTATGATGTATTATAGTCTTAAGAATACCGATGTTTTGCAGAAAGTATTTACCGATCTAAAACGGTATGAAGATCCCAAGCGGTTTGAGGATCTCAAGTGGTACAAAGGAATGAAGCGGCACAACTCATTTCGAAGTCTTCATTTTGTCTAACCAGCAACGGATATTTTGCTTAAACCGGTATTTTGTTTGAACCGGTAATTCTCTGTGATGAGTTACCAACCGACATTTTGCGATGAGTTACCATCCACCGGTTGTTTTGCGGTGCCAACACTCTGGCGGTGCTTTTTGTGTCATGTTACCAAATATGTCTAGATGCATTGAACCTAGGAAATTGTATTGTATTCCTATTGGACCGACATGAAATCAGATTCCTTTATAAGGACATCATGTCTAGGGTTTTAGGTCATCGCGAGGGTTTAAGGTGGTTGATGATTTTTTTTTAAGTGAGAATATAGAAGAGAAGTTCATGTTTGTGAGAAAAAGGTAGAGTATGAATGTGTTGAACACTGAAGTAATGCTGGAATGTATTAGGAATGAGTTACCAAGGATCTAATCAAGCAATCTGTGCTATTTGCTAGATCACTCACTTGTTGATTACTCACATCTTCGACAAGTTTGAAGCCCTTAACCGGGTAGGCCCAAAAAGCCTTTGGTAAATCCTCTAACAAGGTGGTTCACATCTGTGGATGTAAAATCCTCTAGCAAGGTAGTCCTTAATTAGACTTATCTCCTAGCAGAGATTGAGATTCCTAATAGGATTTGTTCTGGTAAAGAACATTGTATGACCTTAACCGGTCTGGTTCCTATTCTACAGATAGTTACTTGTGAGTTTCATCTCACCGTGGTTTTTCCCATTTGGTTTTCCACACTAAAATATCTTGTGTTAAGGTGTTTGTGCTTCTATGGGTGAATGCATTATTTTGTATTTGGTTTGCATGTGTGCTAACTGGTTTGTTTGCTAAACTGCTTTACCGGTTTACTATTAGAATAGTAAAGTGTTTAAGTAAAGAGATTTTTGGAATACTAATTCACCCCCCCTCTTAGTATTCATTAGCCACACCTTACTCTCATACATATATACTTTGGTCTTTCACTCTTGGACATTGCAAGTTTACCCTAGATTTATCTACACTTCAATACACCTCTTGATCTTCCATAGTCTTTGTATTTTCATCCAACCTTACATTTTGGTCAAGACTTTGGTTCATGGTTGAAACCCATTCACAAAGGTCTAGAAGGGAAGCCGAAGAAGCTCTAAGGTCTTTAAACATGAGTACTTATGAGTTTGATGGAGATGAATGTTACAATCCATTTGACAATCACAGTAATATACCAGACCATGACAATGACAACAATGAGAAAAACAATGGAAATGATAATGACAATGACAATGCATCTATGGATTCTGCAGAAGTTGAGGAAACTATCACAGATCCCCATTTTAATAAATTGGTTCAAGAAATCATGAAGAGGGATAGACAATATTTCCTACAAGTCATGACGCAAAGTGGGACAAGATTACCCCGTGATTTTGATATGTCACAAATTTTGGAGGATGATACAAATCAAATAAATCAGGTTAATACAAGACAAAGGAGGCCCGATAATGGTGGTAATAGGAGAGAGTGTCTCATCCTTGAGTCACCTTCCTCCATATTTCAAAAACCTGAGATTCCAAACACATACACACATTCTCATGTCAGTTATGATAAAACTTCTCATGAACAACCCTGCAGTCATCCTTTCCCATGGAGGAGAACTACCACTACACATGCTCATGATGATACCCAAGATCATACCAATGCATACAATTATACTCAAGTGAATATTCAAAATCATGACACAAGGAGACCCCATGTCAGATTTGGGGGCAATACTCAATATCTCTCTTATGATACCTCTCATCTTCATGGTCATGACATGTATCAACCTAGACCTAGTGCTCCTCATTACAATACCATACAAAGTGGTCCATATGCAAGCTATAACTATGTCCCTCCTCCATATTGACACATCTATTATCAATACCATCCATATATAGATTATATCCCTCCTCCCTTCCCTGTGGCTCAGGCATGGGACTAGCTCAAAGAGAAAAGACACCACCCAAGAATGATTTGCAACAACAGATTAAGGATTTACAAAAGCAAATGGTGGACATGAATACACCAAAGAAACGATACACAATGAAAGATATATGTCCTTACCCATTTGATAGAAGCATTCCAATGCCTCCATTCCCTCCAAATTTTGTGACACCAAAATTTGATAAATACAAAGGCAAAGGGGATCCTAAGGCACACATAAGACATTTTTTCACAGCTTGAATTGAGGTCGCAAGAGAAGAAACATACTTGATGATATTGTTTCCACAAAGCTTAGGTGAACAAGCAATGGAATGGTTCTCCCAACTTCCACCTAGAATTAAATCATGGAGTGATTTTGCAGAGGCTTTCATACAACATTGAAACAAATGTGTCAGTAGCTACCATGTGCAATACTAAGCAGAAAAATGGGGAATCCTTCTCTTCATTCTTACAGTGATGGAGAGGTCTTGCTAGTCGATTCTCTTGTGATATCCCACAAAAACAAATAGCGGATATGTTCACTCAAAACGTCAACACGGATATTGGATATGAGCTCAGAAAAGCTTGTTTATCTACCTTCAAAGAGGTCATTGAGAAAGGAATGGCGACAAAGAAAGTCCTTATTGAACAAGGTGTCATACAGATATTCAAAGAGAACAAAGAGGCATCAAATGGGAAAGACAAGCCCCGTTTTTGGAACAAGCATAGGAACACAGTCAATGATGAAGTAGTAGATGCGAATGTTGTGAAACCTAAGATTACTTTCCCTAGTGCAAGTTCTTCCAATATGAACAATCAAGTAAACAATCAAAGGCAATCAAAACCTTGAAGATAATACACTTTGTTGGGAGAACTAATTGAAACAACATTCAAGAAGTTAGTGGCAAACAAGCTAATAAAAATTCTAGACAATCCACCATATGAGCCAAAAGTAAAATGCAATTGGTGGAATGATGATGAATATTATGAATATCATAAGAGAAAAGGGTATTTAACTAGCAATTGTCACAGATTAAAGAATATCATACATGATCTCATTGACAGAGGCGACATAGAAGTTAATGGTCACACCTCCAATGAAGAACATGCGATGTTCAAGGAACAATTTCCTAAACATGATAAGAGAAAATATAAAACTATAGATAATCAAGCTAATTATACCAAGACGCCCTATGATTATGATTCTACTATTAATCATATCTCAATGGATAATCATGTTTCTACCATCATCGTCAAAGACAAAACTCCTGAAAATGCTACCCAAAGAAGTAAAGTTGTTTAGAAAGGCATTGGACCATCTTCCTCATCTTCCAAAAATGAAACCTCTGAATGTAATGTCACAACCAGTCGAGGTAAAGTCACCTTGCAAGGCATTCTTTTCTAAGACCACAACCTCATCATCCACCAAGAATCAATATGACCTTGTAGATCAGCTAGGGAAAACACCTGCCCTCATATCCATCCTTGAAATTTTATGCATATCTCTTGCACATAAGGCCATCCTTGATAAAACTTTGAGAGAGACCTCTGTACCCATTGATATAAATGTGGACCAGTTTCAAGCCATGGTAGGATACCTTTCCGTTCCACATAGCCTCACATTTACAAAAGCCGATGATGCATCTGTAACCCAACCTCAAAATGCACCTCTACATATTGAAGCTTTTCTCTATAAAAACTGAATAAAATGAGTCTTGATAGATGGAGGAGAAGGTCTAAAAATTTGTACATTGAACACCATTAAACAATTGGGATATTCTGAAAAGGCTGTGAATCCTACACATGCAATTACCATTAAGGCATTTGATGACAAAGAGTGCTCATCCAAAGGCACAATCACCTTACCTCTCAGAGTTGGGCTAGTTACGAAGGATGTGGTATGTCAAGTCCTTGATTTAGAGCTCACATACAATATACTCTTGGGACACCCATGGATCCATGAAATGAGAGTGGTTCCTTCTACATGTCATCAATGTATCAAGTTCCCACACAATGGAGTTGAAGTGACCATTAATGGTGACCCAAATTCATTCATATATTGCTATAGCCTGCGGTCAAAATTAAAAACAATAATACCAATCAACAAAGAAGCAACTCCATCATCTGCATATGTTGATCTTGAAACATTAAAACCCTCAATGTCAAAACATGGTGAGCTTAAAGGGAAATATCAGGATAAAGGCATGGGTGAGTACATTCTAAATCAAATTATATACCTAAGACAAGTAATGGATTCTCCAAAAGAGTATGGATGACCACATCCTTCTAAAAATTTATCTTTCATTACATTAAGATGGGATCCTACTATATTCCAAAAGTGGGGTGAGATGGAAGAAGAGGACTTATACAAAATGCTTTATAAAGAACCTGAAGAGGATACACAAGATCACATCAAGATACCATGTGAGAAGTATGGTAAAGGATTCAAGTTCTTGCAAAATTTTGAATATGATGATAAAGACCCTCTTGGATTACAAAAGAAAGGAATTGTTGAACCATTGCCACCATAGTTGACATTGAAAAATCAGCATTCCAAAGGACTTGGTTTCATACCTTTCAGATTAGATACTCACATATCTAAAGAAGCATTGTAAATCACATAACCTAATCACAAACAAGAAGAAAAACACTATTCCATCGATTCTAATGATTGGGAATGGGGTTCAGAAAAATCATGTAGTGATTATGAGCTCACTGAAACCTTTAGAGAACCAAGTGAACCCACAGAGGAAGAAGAGTTCTACAAAAAATTCAGAATTAGTCAAACAAACATAACAAAAGAAGTAGAGGATAAAGGCAAAACTTCTGAGGATCCTAAACAGTCCTTGTTTCTAGGTTCTAGGCCGAAATCATGTAGAGTGAGGACTCCCGTTGTTGAATGCACTTCTAGTGATATCAATTTGGTTTCGTTTATGATTGAGATAGATGAGGAGAGTGCTAGCGATGACCTCGATAATTACCATGACATACCTCAAGACACTTGTGTCTTTACCCTTACTCCTGCTGACTTTGAAAACACCGATGGCCTTCCCCTTCTTCACCCACAACTCATTGATTGGGACCAAGAAGGACCTTTATAACCAGACACATTTGAAAATGATGATGCTTTCATAAACTACTCAGATGTACAAGATGATGTTCTGCTTGAGGACCATAAAGCAGGGTACACTATAGAAATGAATAGCGTGGCATACTTCGGTGAGGGTGTTGGGCCTTCTAGTCACAAAAATGTAAAAATAAAAACAAATCATGGGTCTTATGGTGAAAACCACACCATGGTGTTGTCTGACTCTAAAAAAGTAAAAAAGAAAGGACGTATTTGAGGGTGAAAACCTTTCTGAGGTGCCCAAAGATGGAAGGCTTGACATTCTCTCGATGGCATCATATGAGGAAAAATCATCCATGTTGGTGGAGGAAACTATCAAGACAAACATTGGAATAGAAGAGATTCTGCACAACATATTCTTAGCACAATCCCTGATAGAAAAAGAAAGACCGAAGTTCATAAGTTTCTTCACAGAATGACAAATCAATTTTGCATGGTCATATGCGGATATGCCTGGACTAGATCCTGATCTAGTTATGCACCATTTGACAGTTACACTAGGAGCAAAGACAATAAAACAAAAGTTAAGGAAAATGCATCCACAAGTGGCATTATTAGTAAAGGTAGAACTTGAGAAACTGTTGGATGTCGGATTCATAAGATCAATTGATTACCTGAGTGGATCTCTAATATAGTACCCGTTAGTAAGCCAAATCACAACATCCGAATATGTACAAGTTTTAGAGACATCAACAAATCTTGTCCTAAAGGAGACTTTTTGTTGCCAAATATTGACTTGATAGTGGATCTTATAGCTGGTCATGCAATGCTATCTTTGATGGATGGATTTTTCGGCTACAACTAGATAAAAATAACACATGAAGATTAGCACAAAACAACATTTGCTTGTCCCTAGAGAACTTTCTGCTAGAATGTTATGCCCTTCGGACTAATGAATGCAGGTGCCACATACCAGAGAGCCATGACCACCATTTCATGGTATTATGCATGTTACTATGGAAGATTATGTTGACAACATCCTATGAATCATTAGAAAGAGAAACACATTTGGACATCCTTTCAGTGATCTTTGATCAGTTAGAAAAATACAAAGATTAAATCCTAAGAAGTGTGTCTTTGGAGTAACCTTCAGGAAACTCCTTGGATACATTGTCTCAAAGAGAGGAATTGAAGCCGATCTATCAAAAGTCGGAGCTATATTAGAAATGCCACCACCAAAGAATATCAGTCAACTTCGGTCTTTATAGGGGAGACTCTAGTCTATACGAAGATTCATTGCTCAACTTGCAGATAAATGTCAGCCTTTTCAATATCTACTTCACAAAAAAATCAAATGCAAGTGGGATGATAAATGTCAAAAGGATTTTTAGATACTCAAATATTATCTCCTAAATCCACCAGTTTTGATGCCGCAAATTCCAAGAAAACCTCTATTACTCTACATATCAGCTACACAAACAACACTGGGGGTACTCTTGGCACAACATGACAATGAAGGCAAAGAAAGAGCAATATATTACATCAATCGTACTTTAGTTGGTTATGAGCTTAACTACACACCGATTGAGAGTGCATGTCTTGATGTGGTTTTTACCTCGTAGAAATTATGACATTACATGCTAACTCATAAAACTAAGCTCGTTCCAAGGATAGATCCACTAAAATATCTTCTCAATAAGGCAACACTCACTGGCAAATTAGCTAAATGGGTTATGATTCTAAGTAAATTCGACATTGAATATGTCGATAGAAAATCAATCAAAGGACAATCTATTGCAAATTAATTGGCAGATGCACTCATGATTGATAATACTCCTATGGCTTCAAAATTTCTGGATGAATCCATTCTGACGGTGACACACACAAAGACTTGACAATTATACTTTGATGGTTCATACACGTAGCATGGCGCAGGAGCTGGCATCCTCTTCATCACACCTCAAGGGGATTCCATTCCTAAATCCTATCGATTGTCATTTCCTTGCACCAATAACATAGCAGAGTATGAGGCATTAACATTAGGTTTACGAATTGCGGTTCAATGGAAGATCCAAGAACTTCATGTTTTTGGGGACTCTCAACTTGTAATTCATCAAGCAAATGATGACTACCAGACAAAATATGAAAAATTATTGCCTTATAAGAAAATGGTAGATGATTTCAAACAATACTTCATAGAGATAATCTTTGAGCAAATTCCAAGGGAAAACATTTGAGTTGTAGATGTCATGGCTACTATTGCTTCATTGATTGATCTATCACAAAATGAGACCCGCTATGAGTTCTTGGTGGTCAACCTTTTTGTTCCCTCGTATGAGATCACTCTTGCCGAGATGATATGTGTTGTTGGTCCTGATTCCCCTTGGTACGGTGCCATTTTTTCATACCTTCACAACAATATCCTTCCCCCTAACCTATCCAACAATCAATGTCATACTTTCATCTGCCAATCTTCTCGTTATCTCATTTTAACTGATACCCTTTATCGTCGAGGTCTAGATGACACTCTTCTTAGATGTTTAGAAAGTGGCAAAGCTCAGATTGCATTACAAGAGGTTCATGAAGGTATATGTGGTGCCCATTCTAGTGGTCTGACCTTAGCCAAGAAACTTATCAAGACTAGATACTATTGGCCCACCATGGAAAAAGACATATCAACTTGTCAAGAAATGTAAGCAATGTCAGATTCATGAAGACCTCATTCATGCGCACTCTCAGGAACTTCAACCAATCGTGACTCCTTGGCCCTTTTGTCAGTGGGGACTTAATCTCATAGGAAAGATTCACCCTCCTTCTAATGGCCACAAATTCATTATCACCGCCATAGAATATTTCACGAAATGGATTGAATTCGTTCCTCTCACCCAAGTCACAGGAAAATAAATTACCACATTTATCCTTAACTACATCATTTGTCAAAATGGTGTCCCTCTTTCCATAATCACAGACAATGGATGTCCCTTCAAAAATCAAGATGTTCATGAACTTTGTGATCACTTTCATATTAACCACCGCTTCTCCACTCCATAGTATCCCCAAGGTAATGGCCGTCTAATAAAACCATTCTCATAATCCTCAAAAAGATAGTCGATGACGCTGGCCAAAATTGGCACATCTAACTCAATCCTGCACTTTGGGCTTATCGCACAAGTGTTTGTACACCTACTAGAGCTGCTCCTTATTCACTCATCTATAATGTTGAAGCTATCTTGCCTATTGAGGTCGAGTTACCATTCTTGCGAGTCTCTTTGCGTGATTAAATCAATGATGAAGACTACAGGGTCTCTCGCTTACATGAACTAGAACTATTGGATGAGCAACGACAAACTGCTTTTAATCATCTTGAGGCTTATCAATAGAGAATGAGTTGTAGCTACAATCATAAGGTAAAGCCTTGCACATTTGAGGTAGGTGACTTAGTATTGAGAGAGAATCCTAAGAATCGACAGGACTGAGAAAAGAAAGGAAAATTTGAGCCTAATTGGCTTGGTCCTTACGTCATCACAACAGTCTATGGATCAGGTGCATATCAGATTTCACGTCAGATGGAGAACCTTTGGAAGATCCTATCAAAAACATGCACCTTCACAGGTTTTACACATAGATTTTCAGAGTATCCTAATTCAAAAATACAACAAAATAAAAAATAAAACAAAATAAAAAATAAAAAAATAAAAAAAATCGTTACTTGGTGAAAACCCGGCAAACAAGCACCTTGTGATACAAAAAATTGAAAATTTGAAAAAAGTAAAGAGAAATAAATTCATCAAATGGTGAAAAACACTTCGGTGGTTCCTTGGGCAAGTACCATGGTGAAAATTGGGTTACTGGCGCCATGTGTAGAGACATTTCTCCTCCCTCTTTCAGGATTCAATCTCATCCTTTCACCTTGCACACACTCACAACCTATCCATCCATAATAAATTTACCCATTCCCATCATGGCTTGTTATTGATCTATCTAAGATTGGTTAGCCATTCATAATAAACCTCTCTTTTCACCCTTTTCTTCCATAATAAATTAGGTCCAATCTACAATTGGGGAAAAATCCTAAATCTAGTGATGGAAGTGGTACCCTGAGCATCGCATGTTTTGAGGAGTATCATCTTTTTCTTCCTCCTTTTCACACACAATCCGCAATAAGAAATTTGCATTGCCAATCCGCAACAAAGTTTCGTTCTTCTTCACAATAAAGTATCAATTTCATGGATTCAATCAGTTTTAGATGAGATGCAATCAATAGTGGCCTTTCAACAAATCAAATCTTTCAGCAGACTTTGGCAACAACATGGTTTTTAGCATTATCTGTCCTTTATCAGAATGACAACATTGTGACCAAATCAAACATGTTAACATATGTGGCAAGAAACACAAATAACTTGAGGATTTCATTGTATGTTGGTGTCAAGTCTTGGTTTTCTTTTTATTTCATCTTTTTGGTGACATGTCTTTTAGCTTTTCTGAGATGTCTCTAACTAGAGATTATATCTCTAGGATGTCTTTGACTAGAAAGGCGAGGATGGGATATGATTCACATACTATTGTTTTGATGTCTATGAATTATCTCTTAGTAATGCTATGACTTGTCCAAGGATATGAGGACAATGTGAGTCTAGTGTGAACTAGGGCATTCATTGTTTGCGACTATCTAATCTCCATGCAAATGGGTACAATGACTTTTTGGGTCCAACCTATACCTTGATTGTCATAACCTATTTTCCATAATAAAGCTAAATAATAATAAAGCACAAGAAGATCTTTCACTTTCATATCTTCTATCTTCCATCCCCCTTTCATGATTGACCTCCATCATCCTTTCTGAGTCCATGTAGCCTGCTATCACATGACTGAGTACACGCCAATAAATATTTGCATTTCATTCACCTGCATTACCATATATTAGTAATTTTCATTATATATAGATATCATAATCACATCACATCTTGCACACACCACTGATTAGTATATCATATATATATTTTCATTCTCATCATGTAAATAATCATTTATTCATCCACATATAGTACATCCGCATTTGCATAAGCATATAAAAATAGAAAAGAACAAAAACATATTGCATATCATCATGTACATATTTTGCATCCATATCATAAGCATCATAACATCATCATAGGCATCATAGAATCATTATAAGAACATGCATACATAAACTGCATGAGCATATAGAACATCACATAGGTACACATGCATATAGCTGTCGCAAGGATAGATCATCTCATATATATATCAAAAAATAAAATATCATAATACAATGATGTCAATATCTCAAAAGGCTACAAAATCACCCAAAGGTGTCTACATCATCATATAAAATATTGATACAAAAACTAGATCTAAGAGAGCTATGATGAACTCCCTCCCTTGAAGCTAGTTGGCCTCGAAGGAACCTGAGCTCTCGAAGTCCCAGCTCTAGGATCACCTCCTTTGTCTCCTCCTCTTGGTGGTGCAGGTAGACCCAGAACCCCGCCACTAGATGTCTATCATCTTTCTCTCCTCCCTATAGTAGTCATCCTAGAAGCTCTCTTGAAGCTCCTAGCCCTCAGCTCAGGAGGAACAACTGTGTAGTACAGATCTCTCCAATAGGCTATCTCCTCTTCTGCTTGTAGGACATATGTGTATCTAGCCCTTGTGTCCTTGGCTTCTCTCTTGCCTACCCTCAGTTCCTCCTCAGCCTTCGTATACCTCTGGATGGTTTGATCCCTCTCCCTTTGCATCTCTGCTAGTTTTTGCCTCAATCGAGTCACATCTCTCTCAAGATCCTCAATCTCATCGACCTGTCCTTCTTCAATCTCTCGCAGCACTAGTAGCTCATCCTCCTCCTCATCTCCACCCTAAGAACCCTCCTCCTGCCTAGCATGTCCCTATGCTTCTCACCCCGATACCTATCCCTGTACCTATCCACCAACCTGTAATATATGTCCTCCTCTACCCCTCGGTGCTCTCGGTGGCCTCCCTCCCTATGGATCCTATCTCTCCTCAGCCCTCTCTCCAACATACCTCTTTCCACCCCTTCCCCTCACCACCCTCATCATTGCTCCCCTCCTTCGCCTCCTCCATCTCCTTCCACCCCTATTCTCATCATCCTCATTGTCATCATCCTTCGCTACCACAGGCTCATCTGGATCTATCAACCTTGGTACTGGATGTGCTGCAAAATAGGCATCATACTCTGCATCTATACCCGCATCAACCACATCTCTCAGTAGATCCCATGGCATAGGAACCATTTGCTCAAACAGTGTAACTGCAACATCATAGGAAAAAATTGACCCCCAGTGAGCCTGCTCTCGCACTGTCCATGCAAACTCTCCTAATCCTCAAGGCATCCTCTACTTACAGCCAAATTGCCTACATACCCTATCAATGAGATGTCTATCCAGTATATAAGGCATCCGCCCCATCAAATACCTTCTCCTGAAAACATATGGAAGCTCTGTAGCATCCTCCTCCTAATCCTCACAGTCAAGATATGGTCTCCATATGACACTATCTATATCATATATAACTTGTCTCTAATAGTCCACCTTCCCTCTATGGCTGGGAAGAGATCATACTGTACAAGTGTGCATAGGAATATACATGCCCTCTCCCTTGAAGTGAATCGGTCTAGTCACAACAATGTGCTCATATGACCACACCTGTAATAGAGTCACCCCACACCCTAACCTTCAGCCACCGAGATGCACAAATTGGTGAAGCTCGTGATACAAATGTCTTAATACACATAGACCCCATGCATACATTGTGTGTTGTGTCACCAATGTCTCTAGAATCCTCCCCCATCCAACAACCATCCCTCGCATCGCCCTGTTTGGACAAAGGTAACCACTAATCACTCCTCCAACTACTACCAGTAGTCTACATCCAGTAGCTAGCATAACATCCCAGCTGACATGAACCAATCTCATCTCCATTTGTGGGTCACCAAAGACTCATCTCAGTGCATCCTTGTCACCCTTTCTGTTATATGGTACCAGCTCATTGTGGATTGGTTTCCTCATAATCCTATAAACATCCTCTAAAGTGACTGACATCTCGCCAGTCGACAAATGAAACAAACAGGTCTGAGAGTGCCATTTCTCTTCTAGAGCAGTCAATAATCCTTTGTTCACCTTAATCTTGGGCAGATACATGATATGTCTCAATCCCATACCCTCGATAGCTGCCCACTCCTCAAGGGTCAACTCTGATCGTAACCTCTGTGTGTCACAAATAGTCTCTCCCATGACTCTATTTGGGGCAAGTACTCCTGCATCCAAGCAAACCAATCATGTTAATCCTAGTGGTACTCATGCCTATCACATAGTGCTACTTCTATCCTAGTTCTTATGTCTATCACATGGCATTGCATCCTAGTGTATATGTTCATCACATTGCACTTGATCCTATTTAGAGGCCCTTCTTGAGTGAATCCTCTCAACAACTTATCCAATTAGCAGCGTATGTTCATCACAGAATTGTCAATTCTAGCCTATCTCTCAGTTTGTCTCCCTAGGGCACTTGCTTGAGTGTATCCTCGCAGCAACTTATCCAATCGACAATGTATTTTCATCACAAAACTGTCGATTTGACCCTACTTAGACACAAAATGCGTTTTTACAGTGCAGACGTGGTTTTTATCAACCCAAACGTGCTTGCTTGCCCTAGAAGTGCCTATACATCACAGATGCGTCGTTGTCCTACATAAACATGCCTTTGTGACATAGACGTGCCTTATGCACATAGATGTGTCCCTATCAAACCTAGACGCGATTACATTCGCAGACGCGACCAAACTTAACCTAGATGCACCTATCCTACCTAGACGTGCCTAACACTGACCTAGACGCGTTTGTAGTGCAAAACACCGATTTCACATTTTTGTTTATCAACCCCAAAAATGCATTAATGACAACAATAAATGCAAAAATGTACAAAGAGGCTTCGAGGTACTTACCGGCTCACCCATGTCATCTGGTCTCTGATACTCCCAGACTCAGTCGAATATGTGAAGTCTATCCATCATCACTAACTGCTTTGACTGCTCTAACTTCTCTGCACTCTGATCTCTTAGGTGTGTGGATGCAAATGAGGATGTTTTCCTTGTGGCTCTATCATATAAGCTACTTAACCCTTGTTTCTCATGTCATTTTTTCTTTCCCGTGTCATCTTCTTCTTCCTGCGTGACCTTGTCACCCTATCTTGTCAGTCCTTTCTAGCCTTTCTTTCTTATCAAGAGATTATCTATGATCTTTTCAAACATTTTCATCCAATCTCTCGAGGGGGCATATCATTCTCGTCTTGGGGCAACTTTGTATTAATTTTTCTTCTTTGAGCCAACACGACAAGCTGCATTGTCTCAAAGAGGGACAAAATGTAGACACCTAAAATTGTCCTGTTTAATTAAATAAATATTTTTATTTATTTAATTAATTCATTAATCCTCTTCTAAGCCTTTTCTAATTTAAATAAATACTTTTATTTATTTAAATTGTCCTTTTCCTAAATTAAATAAATAATTTATTTATTTAATTGATCCCACTTCCTCTATTAATTAAATAAATATTTATTTATTTAATTAATTCATTAGCTTTTTCTACCCATGACACATGTCACTCATCTCTTAATTCTTATCTTACCTACCCCCTTTATCATTTAATTATTTCCTCTACCTACCCTTTAATCCTAGCCGACCAATTATCCTTTACACCTTTTAATCTTATCCCTCCATTTCCTAAAGTGTCTTCTATATAAGAGGATACTCTCCTTCATTATCAACCCTAATCGTCTAATCACCTTACAACAACTTCAATTAAGCTTTCTTGCGATCAAGCTATCAACCACATTTTTGTTCTTTGTTGAGCTCTTGTGCACACATAAAATATGAGAGCAAATATATCAAACAAGATCAATGGAGATTGAAACCCTACTAGACATGTGAATGGTAACATTGTTTTATTTTGTTGATTTACATAATCTTAGGTATCTCTATTGATATTGGTGAATGTTTCATTGTAGGACTTAGATTGTTTTTGGTTGGATCTTTGTTAGTCTTTCAATATTGTTGTTTTCACTATCCATTTTCACCATATATAGTGTCAAGTTCCTGTCGATGGTGATATGTTTCGGATTAGTGTAAAGATTAAGTGGAAGAAGCATTTAGGTTTAAGTAGAAAGTCAATATATTATTTTTGTATTATGCAGTCTATTTTTATTGTAGATATTTGCTTTTGTAGAAGAGACTTTGTGGTTGGAGTGAAGACTGTGAGTTTTATAAGTTATATTAAAAAAAATTAGGAAAGGAAATGCAAGAGAAATATTGTTTCCAAAAATGCAAGTTATTTGATTTTGTAGAGTGCAAGAATACAGAAAACAAAAAATGTAAAAGCTACATGTTGAATGTAATGCATCAAATTTTTGCTTTGTGGGATGTAGATTATTGTTGACACATAGAAATGCAAAAGCAATGTTTCAAAAGACATTGAACATAAATGAAAGCAATGAATTTCAAATTTGTTTTTGAATGTTGTGCAATTTAAAGAAAACAATAATGGAATTCAAAGAGGGCTTCAACATGTAATTGTTCCTTCGTGAGAATAAACAAGCTTGCAATTGACACAATAGTGAGTAATGTTGCTTAAGATCAAGATGAGAATTAAATTTTATTGTAGGATTGTTTTTAAGTGAAGAGGAATGAAGCCTAAGTGACTCATTATTGTGGAATTTTGGTTTTCATCATGAAGAACTCACTGTTTTTAGGACTGATTATGGGAAACTTGGAAGAATAACATTGACATAAGCATGGAAATTACTAGTGTTTAGTTCATGGAGATCATATCAAGTATTAATTATTAGTTATCTCTAAAAAAAATAGGGGCTTAACTTGTTTATTGTTGGTTACTATTAACTAAAAAGAAAGCCAACATCACCAATTTTGTGGATAGTATTCCACCTATTCCAAAATCAAAGGTTATGATTGGTGTAGTCACATAAATCTGTCCACTTAATTAAATGAATACTTAGTATTTATTTGATTATTTAACCATCAATTAATAATTAATTAAATTAATATTTAATTAATTCATCTTAACCCTCTTCTCCTATTAATTAAATAAATTATTCAATTTATTTGATTTAATTCACTTAACCAAATTCAGACCATTAATTAAATAAATAAATCATATTTATTTAATTAAATCTTCTCTCACATTTAAATAAATTAATATTTATTTAAATCCCCCAAAATCCCACCTCTCACATTTAAATAAATTAACATTTATTTAAAATCACCTTTATCCTCTACCCACTTGCATTTTCCTACAAATGCAAGTTGCACAATTATTTTAAATAAATAATTTATTTAAATCACCTTTATCCTCCACCCACTTGTATTTTCCTACAAAAGCAAGTTGCACAACTATTTTAAATAAATTATTTATTTAAAATCCTATTTATCCTCACCCACTTGAAACCTTTAATGGTTTCCCTTAAAGTAGTCAAACTTGATGGCTTTAAAGTCTTCAAACTTGATGGCTTCCTTCTATAGTCTTCTTAAGACTTTAATGGTTTTCCTTA
This sequence comes from Cryptomeria japonica, assembly GCF_030272615.1. NCBI lineage: Eukaryota > Viridiplantae > Streptophyta > Pinopsida > Cupressales > Cupressaceae > Cryptomeria > Cryptomeria japonica. Next base: position 436,634,114 of record NC_081409.1, read on the forward strand.
AAGTCTTCAAGCCTTTAATGGTTTCCCTCAAAGTCTTCAAGCATTTTAAATGCTTTATCTTCTTTTTCTCATTTAAATAAATTAATATTTATTTAAATATTTATCCAAATTCAACTTACACCATTTAATTGAAATAAATGATTTTATTTTAATTGAAAATACCAAAATTTCTCCCACTTGCATTTTCCTACAAAATCCACTTGTATGCCTAAACCCCTTCTAGATTCTTCTAAACCCTTCCTAATTAGCCTAATCCATCCCCTAAATATTGTCACATTCCTAAGCAAATTGGAGTCACTTCTCAAAGACTCCAAAGTCTTTGAAAAGCAATTAATGCTTTGTGTGTTCAACAAATTAACCCTCAAAGTCTTGGATAACCTTTGAAAGCTTCCAACCTTCAACCACTAAATGGCTCAAAGTCTTTGATAACCATTGAAGGCTTTCAACCCTCAACCACTTAATCCCCAAAGTCTCCAATAACCATTAATGGTTACCTCAAACCCTCCCACATGGTTAAAACATTTGTTTTGACTCAACCTCTACCCAACCCAAAGGTCTCATCAGGCCATTAATGCTTTGACCATGATTATCTCTTAAACATTTGCACAAAGGTTTATCCTTGGATTAACTCTTAATCCAGTGGGTAATCTTAATTTAGACTTGACCCTTGCCTTCTAGATAACCATGAGGTCTTCTCAGGCCTTTAATGCCTCCAACCTCTTCTCTCAACCCAATCCTATGTTGAAACTTGTCACCATTTTATTGGTGCCAATTGTGCACATGGATCCCCAACTTTCAATCCTAACCCTTGTTAAGATTGCTCAATCTTAACCCTTCATTTCCCTATTTCTTCTATAAATAGAACCCTTCTCCTCAAGCAAAAGAAGAAGCATTTTAGAGTATTGTTGTTATACTGGCATTAGCATAGAGCTTTTTCATAGCATCACTATCTACTCTAGCATAGTATTTAGCTTTTCATTTCATATTTGAAGCTTAGTATTAAATCTCAATCCTCCATAAGCATCCATAGTGCAAAAAGCTGCTGAGAGCTACACTCATTTGGGACTTGGAGAGGAGAGGAACAAGGGAGGAGCAACTATGAGCATCTTGATTAGCTATTTCATTTTATGTTTATATGCTTTCTATTTCATGCTTAATATCTCTCTTGATATGCCTGTTTAGGATAATCTTTTGTTGCTAACACTAACGTTTGTTTCTTGTGCTCTTGTGTGTGTGTTGCCATCAAACAGATTTTCTAATCCTTTTTGCAGAGCATCATTTGGTGAACCCGACGTGAATCGAACACGCAACCTTCTGATCTTCATTTTTGAAATTAACATTTTTTCTTGTTGAAATTGCCACACAGGTCGCGCTTCGGCGCTATTGAACGCGTTTTAGCGCTATTGAAAAATTTCTTTTAGCGCTATTGACCATAAAGTAGCGCTATTGAAAATGTTTCAGCGCTATTGGAAACATTCTAGCGCTATTGTCACAGTTTTAGCGCTATTGACACACTTCTAGCGCTTTTGTCTTCTCGGATTTTTCTCTTCTTTCAGCGCTACCGTTTAAATTAGCGCTTCTGCTCATGCAGACTAGCGCTATTGCATGAATCAGCGCTTTTGCAAAAACACAGACTAGCGCTATTGCAACAGAACGTTATAAAAAAAGGCCTTGTAACCAATAAATTTTTTTTTTTTAGGCTTGTGGGAGGTAGAATATATATGGAATATAACATTTAAGTATAAGTGACATTTCCTCTTATCTTTTCTCTTTCTTATACTTTAAGTTATATTCCATATATACTTTCAGGATGTTTGAGAGGGGTTTCAGACCTCTAGGAGTTGAAATGCAAAATCTAGTTTTTGGAAGATCCTCCAAATTTCAGACTTAGTCAAATTTCAGGGCATTTCAGGATCAGGATTTGTAAAATTTGTAACCGAAAAATCAAAAATTAGGCTTGTGGAAGCCCCCCTTTGAGCATTGATTTTATTAACCTGTTTCTTTTCTTTGTGCAGGTTAACAACACAACAAAAATCACAAATTTTTTTTTCATTTAGTGCTTAAAAAGAACTTAAAAACACAAAAAAAAAACAAACAGTTTTTCATTGTTTTCTAGTTAGGGATACATTTTGTTTTGGTGCTTAAAATCAACAAAACAAACTTTCTTTCTTGCATCAATTGGGACTTAAAAATCACAATCCACACTTCAATTTTTGGTCCAGTAAAAAGAACAATCCACTTGTCTTTATTTTTGGCAAAAACAAAAATTTTCCTTCAAAGCAAAACGTGTTTTTCATTAAGTTGACCAGGATTTCTCAATTCTAGATTACAAAACATATTGCTTTGAAGCTAAAAATGAACACCATGGCTATTGGAGCAACATCTCCAAATAGTTAAATCACATTGCAAATGCTGGACTAAAAAGAACAAGTGTTTTTTGTATTTGGCACGCTTGTGCAAAACAGTCAGTCGAGTGGTCCTACTTCTAACACACACTATCCTCTCCCTTGGCTCTCGTGGTCCTAGGTGCAAGAGAAAAGTGTTAGTAACGCTCAAAATTTTATCTTTTTAAGAGAGGCCTGCCAAGGGATCGATACTCTTGGGAACGACCTCGAGCGGTAAATCCTTCGAGCCGCTATAGAAATCAGGTGAGAGCGAAAGCTGTAGCCTTGGGTATAGCTGTTCCTACAGTGTAACTGGCCGAAAGGACAAATGGGCCCCACCACCAGTTACAAGGCTCTTAAGTGAGTCACTGCAGAATGAACTTATGTCCAAAGCCATCGAACATGACTAAACACCTTTAAGTAGTAGCCCACCTGTTCTATTGATTGAGGATATTTGAGGTATAATTTAGTGCAAGAGCATAGAAGGTTTTGCTCCCAAGATACTCACCATACATATTTCCTTGAGTAGAAACATAGCTTTTTGAAAAGTCACTTGTGGCTTGATAAAAGTGGTGACTCCCCCATCATAGGGATCATCTATTTGTTATGCTCGTGCAAGACTTAGTATATCACATCCTTACCTGCCACGGCGGGATTCATAAGGTATGTAGTACCAAAGTCGAAGAAATATCAAGATGTGGGCTAAATTTATCACAACTGGCCATTTGACCTTAGGGATAAAGAGTGTTTGAAGTGTGTTCGTTTTACAGACCTAGAGCAAATTGAGCCGACTTCAGGCTTTGGAATTACACCTTAAAATACATCTAAAGGAAGGGTCAAAAACAAAGTCCAAGGATTGGGTTGATTTAGACCCATACTCATTTGTGCCTTTAAGGCTACAATCTTGTGTTTGTGTGCTTGCTTTGTTTTCTTGTCAAAGAAAAAAATCAGAAAATCAATCCCAAAAACAAAGTACTCATCCAACATCTGTCAACACAACCAAAAATACCAAAAACAAAGTGCAAACAAACAAAGAGTCAAAAAATTTATGACCATTCTTCACATCTTGCGAAAGAAGAAGTGTCATCAGAATATTACCTTGAAAAGAAGACCATTGAGCTCAAAGGCTTTAATCAAAAGGAGGAAATTCTTCTATATCAATCGACAAATCTTTGTCTCCCATAGAGTCTTTCTACATCGCATGCGTCTATACCTTCAAGGTAAAACAAACGAGTTTGATTCAGAATCATTGAACCACAGAGCTTTTATGCAATATAGAGCTCTGAGTTATCACAAAAATCAAGGAGGAAAGATTAATCCCAATTTCTTCCCAAACATCTGTATCACCTACAACACAGCTCGAGAAGTGCCACCAACACCCGAAAGGGAAGAGATAGAGTTTGTCCCATTTGTGACACAAAGTTTTTATTGAAAGTTGAAAACATTTACATCCATCATCTCATTCATACATCACTTCATCATCAACCCATTCCAACTCTCAAAACATTAAGAGGTTCTTGTTCCAAGTTCTCTTTTTAGATATTGCTTGAATCAAACGCATCACATCACTTTTTAGATTGTTTCTACATCTAGGATAAGCTCATCCTAAGAGACACATCTACGCAGGTTAAAACTAGTTCATGAGTGAATCCTCTCATTGCTAGGTAGTCAAAATCTGTAACACATCTCAGATTTCTCTACACCTTATCACATCCAAACTTATCAAAACAAACAAGCAATTCAAAAGAGGAATTTCGGTTACATCTACCTTAGAGTGCTAGAGATCTACATACCACCAATCCACTAAAATCATCAATCCTTCATCAAACAACTCATCATCATCTTCAATCAACTTCAACACAAAACTTGCAAACAAAATGGCTCAAACTCGATCACGGTCAAGGCAACGAGAAATTGGAATTGAAGGACATGACCCAAAAACAACCAATAATGATCATCAGATGTTCAAGAATCCACTTCCATCGCAAGATCAAAGGGGTCCTTCGACGTCCAGTCGAGGTCCTGATACCACTGATTATACGCAAGCTGCGTATAATTACACTGTAAATCACCTGTATGATGCCAGTGAAAAAATTGCAACTATCACCTTCAAAAATCCCACCTCAAATTGCAATGTTGTTACGCGTCGTGGCAAAGTTACCATCAAGGCAGCTCCACAAGGCACCACCTCCATCCCAAAGCAGTACAATCTTGTGGAACAATTAGACAAAACCCCTGCGCTTATATCCATCTTGGAGCTTTTGCGTCTGTCACCCTCTCATAAAACAATCTTGGATCAAGCACTCCAAGAGGCGTCAGTCCCTGCAAACCTGAACACAGACCAATTTCAAGCCATGGTTGGAAGTCTAAAGTCATCACCTTGTCTCACTTTTTCCGAAAGTGATAACTCTTCCTTCCAACAACCTCATAACGCCTCACTCCACATTGAAGGCTTTGTCAACCAACACAGGATCAAGCGAGTCTTGATAGATAATGGAGCAGGCCTAAACATCTGTACACTACAGTTGGTCACAGCATTGGGATATGCAATAGAATCAGTGGATCCTCGCAAGAAGATCACCATCAAGGCCTATGATGATGCAGAGCGTTCATCCAAAGGAGCTGTGGTACTACCAATCCGAGTAGGCCCCGTGGTAAAGCACATCACTTGTCAGGTTCTGGACCTTCCTCTGCCATATAATCTATTATTAGGGAGACCTTGGATACATGCCATGCAAGCCGTTCCATCTACCTACCATCAATGTATCAAGTTCCCACATAACGGTACAGAGATCACAATCCTAGGCGATGCCAATCCCTTTGCATTTTGCCATAATATCAGCCATCAACCGGAGATTACTGTTCCTAATAATAGGGAAGCTATTTCTTCCACATCATATGTAAATCCTGCCTCTCTTGCCAGTTCAAACATCCCTATACCCAAGCAAGAGAAGCTTAAAATGAAAGTCGCAGAGGAAGGTCCTGGAGAATACAACTTGAGTCAGCTCTTTTGTGTGGGACAAATGCCCACTTCTCCTAGAACACATGGTAAACCACAGCAGTTGCTCCGGCAACCACTAATCACGCCAGCATGTGCTTTAACGCCTTTCGTCCTTGGAAAGAGTCAAGAGGAAGAAACACAAGATGAGGACCTAGCAGACTGGATCTATAAAGATCCCATCACCACTGACAAACCGCAAGTTACACTTCCTACGGAACAATATGGCAAAGGCCTCCTCATTATGCAAAGAATGGGATATGATGGTCAGAGTGCTTTGGGATACTGCAAACAAGGACGACACGAACCTCTACTACCAGAATTCAAGCCCAAAGGTAATACAGGCCTTGGCTTTGAAAAAGAGATCCTTCCTAAACTCAGATTCAACGGAAAACCCAGCAAACCATTTTGCCCACCTACGACAAAGAGGACACCTTTCATAATCAAAGCACCATCAAGCCATATCCCCACTGCCCCATCAAGGCTCACAACTCCACCGCAACCATCACCAATGCCAAACATCCCACCAATCGAACCAGTAATCCCATCCGCGACAGCCATCACATCAATAAAATCATTCGCAGCCACAACTGTATCAGAACCCGCAGCAGCATCTATGGCACCAGCCATTCCAATAGAAACCACTAAATCAACACTGTCGATACTTCCAGTGACAAAACCTTTAAACCCCATCACAGTTCCTGCAACACCGATCACCTCAAAGGTACATAAACCAATCACACCTGCAGTATTCAACTCCAGCGACATCCCAGTATGGTATAGCAATCGGATGCTGGAAAGTGATTCAGAGACCGACTCACATGAGTGGGAATTTGATTCTGTACAGCTTAACACTTCAGATGAGGAAGACACGTCACCACCTCCGCCACGCAAAGACATTCCTGTTTACGGAGAAGCACAGATAAAGACCACTTGGGTACCTGAGCTGGAAACCTCTTCCACAGACCCTACGTCTCATCCTACGCCGGATTCTGACAGGGAGAGTACCATCAACGACCTTCACCACACTGTCTTAACCCTCACTGATACATCTCCCGCACTTAACTTAATCGATGAAGTGATGCCCATTATCCACCCTGAACTCATTGAATGGAACCAACCAAATCCCCCATGTCTTGACCTCTTCCAGAACGATGAGGCTATCATTGACTTTTTGGAATTAAGGGATAATCTACCAAGCGGGGATCACAAAGCTGGATTCGCCATTGAACTTAATAGCGCAGCATACTTCGGGGCGGATGCCAAATCCTTCAGCTGCAAAAATATAACAATAAAACATGGATCTTCCAGTGAAAACCACACTGTGGCACTATTTGATCCGACAAAAGTAAAAAGAAAGAGCGTATCCAATGGTGAAAACCTCTCTGAGGCGCCTGAGGATGAAGGGTTTGACATCCTCCCTGCTAGTACACAACAGGAACGATCAACGATTCTTATCGAGGAAACCAAAGAATACAATGTGGGGACTCCTGAAAATCCTCATATCATACATCTGGCATCTCTTCTCACTCCAGAGGAACAGCCTCAATTTATAGAGCTCTTCCAACAGCGTCAGATCAACTTTGCATGGTCATATGCAGACATGCCTGGGCTTGATCCTGATTTAGTCATGCATCATCTCACAGTAGCAAAAGGAGCCAAACCTGTCAAGCAGAAGCTTCGTAAGATGCATCCTCAGATTGCCGTGCTAGTCAAAACAGAACTCAAGAAACTCCTGGATGTTGGTTTCATTAGACCAATTGATTATGCAGAATGGATCTCCAACATTGTACCAGTTGGCAAACCAAAAGGGGGCATCCGCATTTGTACAGACTTCCGAGATCTAAATAAGGCATGTCCTAAGGATGACTTCCCTCTACCAAATATCGACATCATAGTGGATTTGACAGCAGGACATGCCATGCTTTCACTCATGGATGGCTTTTCAGGATATAATCAAATAAAGATCGCACCAGAGGATCAACATAAGATAGCCTTCACATGTCCATGGGGCACATACTGCTGGAATGTAATGCCTTTTGGTCTAAAGAATGCAGGAGCGACCTATCAAAGAGCAATGACCACCATCTTCCATGACATGATGCATACTATGATGGAAGACTATGTGGATGATTTACTAGCAAAATCACTCACAAGAGATGGACATCTTCACATCTTAGATAAAATCTTTGATAGACTGGAACAGTACCATGTTCGACTCAACCCAAAGAAATGTGTCTTCGGAGTGACCTCCGGGAAGCTTCTAGGATACATTGTCTCAAGCAAAGGCATTGAGGTCGATCCAGCAAAGGTTAAAGCAATCATGGACATGCCACCACCACGGAATATCAGTCAGCTAAGGACACTACAAGGGCGGCTTCAATCCATCCGCAGGTTCATTGCACAATTAGCCGATAAGTGTCACCCCTTCACACACCTGCTACACAAGAACATACGCTTTCAATGGGATGACAGATGCCAGCAAGCATTTCAGGCACTTAAAGACTATCTCATGAATCCACCATTGTTGATGCCACCAGATCCAAGTAGACTGTTGTTACTCTATATTTCAGCAACAAGTACAGCATTGGGTGTACTACTGGCACAACATAATGCAGAAGGAAAAGAGTGTGCTATTTACTACATCTCTCGCACACTGGTTGGCTATGAACTCAATTACACACCTATTGAGCGAGCTTGCCTAGCAGTAATCCTGGCAGCCACTAAATTACGACACTATCTATTGACACACAAGGTGCAACTCATTGCAAAGATTGATCCACTCAAGTACTTACTTAGCAAAGCAGCATTGACAGGTCGTTTGGCCAAATGGGTAATGATTCTAAGTGAATTCGACATTGAGTATGTGGACCGTAAAGCTATCAAAGGGCAGGTCATTGCAGATCAGTTGGTTGATGCACCTCTCATAGGTGATCATCCCCTCATTTCCAATTTTCCAGACGAAGAGATATTCATGATCACAGAAGTACAACCATGGAAATTATATTTTGATGGTTCATACACTAGGCACGGCTCGGGGGCAGGCATTTTGTTTATCACACCTCAAGGTGATAGCATCCCGAAGTCTTACAGGCTCACATTTCCATGCACAAACAACATAGCAGAATATGAGGCTTTGATCACAGGACTCAGGATAGCCATACAATGGAAATTAAAAGAACTTCAAGTATATGGCGACTCACAACTGGTCATTCGACAAGCAACTGATGAATATCAGACCAAAGATGATAAACTCATGCCATACAAGCAAATGGTAGACACTCTAAAGACATCATTTACTACTATCACTTTTGAGCAGATACCAAGAGATCAGAATCGAGCTGCTGACGCTATGGCTACCATCGCATCTCTCCTAGATCTTCCACAGAATTCAACACGCTACGAGTTCTTGGTAGAACAGCTTTGGATTCCCGCTTATGATATCCCCGAATCCGAAATGATATGTCGCCTTGTCGGTTCTGAATCCCCATGGTACGGTGAGTTCTACACCTATCTTCGCGATCATACCCCTCCTCCCAACCAATCGAATAACCAACGAAAAACCTTCATTCGCCAAACTGCTCGATATACCATTATTGCTGAAACCCTATACCGACGTAGTCTTGATGGTACTCTCCTTCGATGTCTGGAACAAGATGAGATAACAAAGGCTTTGGAAGAGGTACATGAAGGAATTTGCGGGACTCACTCAAGTGGTCCATCACTAGCCAAGAAGATCATGTGAGCTGGATACTATTGGCCATCTATGGAAAAGGATTCCTACTACTTTGTTAGGAAGTGCAAAAAATGTCAAGTTCATGGCGACCTAATACATGCACCAGCTCAAGAACTACAACCAATCACAACACCGTGGCCTTTTTGTCAATGGGGTCTTGATCTTGTGGGTAAAATCCATCCATCTTCATCCAATGGCCATAAATTCATTATTACCGCCACCGAATATTTCACCAAGTGGATCGAAGCTGTTCCACTTACCCAAGTCACCGGCAAGCAGATCGCCTCATTCATCCTCAACTACATCATCTGCCGGTATGGTGTACCCATGTCCATCATCACAGATAACGGTCTTCCTTTCAAAAATCAAGATGTCCGTGAGCTTTGTGAGAAATTTCATATCCAACATCGCTTTTCCACTCCCTATTACCCACAAGGCAATGGTCAGGCTGAAGCATCCAATAAAAACATATTGAGAATCCTAAAGAAGACAGTCAATGATGCCGGCCGTGATTGGCATGTTCAATTGAATCCAGCATTATGGGCATATCGAACTAGCATTCGAACCCCTACAGGTGCAACTCCTTATTCATTGGTCTATGGTGCAGAAGCTATCTTACCTATTGAGGTCGAGATACCGTCACTACAAGTTTCCTTGCATAATCTCATTGATGATGAAGCATACAGAGTCTCACGCCTTCAGGACTTAGAGTTACTTGATGAGAAGCGACAAGCTGCATACAATCACCTAAAAGCCTATCAGCAGCGCATGAGTAGAAGTTACAATCACCGAGTTAGATCTCGTACATTTGAGGTAGGTGATCTTGTTCTTCGAGAAAATCCTCGCAACCAACCAAATAGAGAACATCAAGGTAAGTTTGAATCAAACTGGCTGGGCCCATATGTTGTCACTGCTGTGTTCGGGTCCGGGGCATATCAGTTGGCTACACCAGAAGGAGAACCGCTCGCAGATCCAATCAACAGCATGCACCTCAAAAGGTTTTATACCTAAGGTGTACAAGGCATCAGGCTCCCCTACATATCAGAAAATACAAAAACATTCAAAAAAGTAAAGAAAAATCATGCATCCAAACGTTGAACAACCACTCCGGTGGCACCTTGGGTAAGTACGATGGTGAAAACCTGGCAAACAGGCGCCACTCGTAAAGGCAATGGCTCCAATATCTTTCAGGCTCGTTGCGATCACATTCATGCACACATACATCTAACATTTCACCTTTTCATAGTCAGGTCTACAAACTGGGGGCAATACCCTTACCCTCGTAATGGAAGTGGATTCTACATTGTCTTATATATCATTACGCTCTTCATTCAAGCAATCATCAAGAAAATACAAAAACATTCAGAAAATGTCCTGAAGAAAATACAAAAACATTCAAAAATGTCTCGCAAAATACAAAAACATTCAAAAATGACTCACAAAATCCAAAAACATCGAAAAACCCATCAAAAATCACACACAAACATGACAACACCTTGTACATATTCATCCAATCAGATGCAAAACAAACATTGACAAACTACTCACACAAATGACCATTTACCAATCACACCAAACCAATCGACATCAACAATCCAAACCTGTCTTTAACCAAGGATGCATCCTTCCTTACCAAAACAAAGACAAGATGACATTTTCTTTGACAAGAAAATTATGTTAGGCTATCAAATACTTGGTTGATTTGTGAGTACAATCGCTCGTTTATCTATATCAGGATCTTGCAGCATTGTTTTGTATCATTTGCGCATCATTTCCGATGAAGTTCTGGGGCATGTACTAATGGTGTCTACGTGGGAAGTTCACTAAGCTACGTGATCTTATGCAAAATGCAGTCATAGATCACTACGGCTTGCTGACTACAGCGTATACCTCGACCATATGGACATGAACCATTACCAAGGATCCTTATTCTTTATTCTTTATGTATATATTGTTTGTTTGCAGGTACAATGCTCATTCTTTGGTTCCTCTTCCTCCAAACTGGATAAAGGTTTTTTATCTCTTAGTACGGTATGAACTTGTCTCAGGATATGATCAGCCTAAGATCAAGGAGGACGATCCAAGTCATGCATGAAAGGAGATAATCCTTATCTGTTCCGCAAGCAATACTCAGGTCAACTTGATCCATTATATCAAGTTGCTTGTATTAACTTGCTATATCAAATCCATGTAAGAAATACTCTGGTCATCTTGAATCATTATGTCAAGATGCTTGTATTCTCTTCCAACATTTTAAAGCTCAATGATGAAAATAGAGCACTATGGATCGTCATTCCATCTCATCTGTATATACTGCATTCCGTTGCATTCCAACCATCCATACATTCATAATAGCCGCATATCATGCATACATAGTCATAATAATGCATACTCTATTTTCCTCTTCTTCCATAGGAATGAGTCATAGGTCCTCCATTTCTTCTAAACATCGAACCCCCCCAACCCTCCCCATCTCAATAATCAACATCACATATCCTTCATCATGTCCCAATCAACCTAATCAAGCCACGTTCATCACCATCCATCTCTAAATAGGAGGGATTGTGTTTCCTATCCTAAGTCATCCAATAAGTCAAGAAAGTTACTCTATTTTGCACAGATACATCGACTCCCACACACCTAGACTATCAACAGATACTCTGATCAAGTATCTTCGGGTCTCAACAGGTAATCGATCATGGTAATCCTAGACTACATCAGGCATTTATCATAATGACCTAGTCTCAACGGGGCTGCCATGATTCCCCACAGCCATCTATCACATGCACACACTATCAATTGATCAACCAATCAAACACAATCCAACGGACAATTACATCAATTGTCTACGTCTCAACGAGTATTTTGCTTCATATACCTTGACTTCATCGGACAATTACATCAATTGTCTAAGTCACCATCAGGTCACTTTGATTCACTTACTCAGACTTTATCATGTTCAAGCGACCAACTGACATCAACTGTCACGCTTTGACTTGACCGGGGCAATTAAACCGATTGCACCAGATTGTCCAACCAATTTTGATCAATTGTATAGCATCAATCAAAACCCCACACTACATCTGCTATGTATCTCTTGCATGACCTCAGGGTACTCGCTGGCTTGTTGTTTCTTCATATTCACTCCATTTTCTCCCATTCTTTCATCATTAGTTCTAATTTCTTCTATTCTACATCCCCTCCACTTTTCATTCTTTTTCGAGAGATCGCCCGATTTTTCAAAAAAAATTCGGCCCATCTCTCGAGGGGGCATACCACCCATTAAATTTACATTTTATGGGGCATTTCTTCACACCTATTTTTCTTTCTTTGAAACGATGCGATAAATTGCACCGTCTCAAAGAGGGGCAAATGTAGTCACATAAATCTGTCCACTTAATTAAATGAATACTTAGTATTTATTTGATTATTTAACCATCAATTAATAATTAATTAAATTAATATTTAATTAATTCATCTTAACCCTCTTCTCCTATTAATTAAATAAATTATTCAATTTATTTGATTTAATTCACTTAACCAAATTCAGACCATTAATTAAATAAATAAATCATATTTATTTAATTAAATCTTCTCTCACATTTAAATAAATTAATATTTATTTAAATCCCCCAAAATCCCACCTCTCACATTTAAATAAATTAACATTTATTTAAAATCACCTTTATCCTCTACCCACTTGCATTTTCCTACAAATGCAAGTTGCACAATTATTTTAAATAAATAATTTATTTAAATCACCTTTATCCTCCACCCACTTGTATTTTCCTACAAAAGCAAGTTGCACAACTATTTTAAATAAATTATTTATTTAAAATCCTATTTATCCTCACCCACTTGAAACCTTTAATGGTTTCCCTTAAAGTAGTCAAACTTGATGGCTTTAAAGTCTTCAAACTTGATGGCTTCCTTCTATAGTCTTCTTAAGACTTTAATGGTTTTCCTTAAAGTCTTCAAGCCTTTAATGGTTTCCCTCAAAGTCTTCAAGCATTTTAAATGCTTTATCTTCTTTTTCTCATTTAAATAAATTAATATTTATTTAAATATTTATCCAAATTCAACTTACACCATTTAATTGAAATAAATGATTTTATTTTAATTGAAAATACCAAAATTTCTCCCACTTGCATTTTCCTACAAAATCCACTTGTATGCCTAAACCCCTTCTAGATTCTTCTAAACCCTTCCTAATTAGCCTAATCCATCCCCTAAATATTGTCACATTCCTAAGCAAATTGGAGTCACTTCTCAAAGACTCCAAAGTCTTTGAAAAGCAATTAATGCTTTGTGTGTTCAACAAATTAACCCTCAAAGTCTTGGATAACCTTTGAAAGCTTCCAACCTTCAACCACTAAATGGCTCAAAGTCTTTGATAACCATTGAAGGCTTTCAACCCTCAACCACTTAATCCCCAAAGTCTCCAATAACCATTAATGGTTACCTCAAACCCTCCCACATGGTTAAAACATTTGTTTTGACTCAACCTCTACCCAACCCAAAGGTCTCATCAGGCCATTAATGCTTTGACCATGATTATCTCTTAAACATTTGCACAAAGGTTTATCCTTGGATTAACTCTTAATCCAGTGGGTAATCTTAATTTAGACTTGACCCTTGCCTTCTAGATAACCATGAGGTCTTCTCAGGCCTTTAATGCCTCCAACCTCTTCTCTCAACCCAATCCTATGTTGAAACTTGTCACCATTTTATTGGTGCCAATTGTGCACATGGATCCCCAACTTTCAATCCTAACCCTTGTTAAGATTGCTCAATCTTAACCCTTCATTTCCCTATTTCTTCTATAAATAGAACCCTTCTCCTCAAGCAAAAGAAGAAGCATTTTAGAGTATTGTTGTTATACTGGCATTAGCATAGAGCTTTTTCATAGCATCACTATCTACTCTAGCATAGTATTTAGCTTTTCATTTCATATTTGAAGCTTAGTATTAAATCTCAATCCTCCATAAGCATCCATAGTGCAAAAAGCTGCTGAGAGCTACACTCATTTGGGACTTGGAGAGGAGAGGAACAAGGGAGGAGCAACTATGAGCATCTTGATTAGCTATTTCATTTTATGTTTATATGCTTTCTATTTCATGCTTAATATCTCTCTTGATATGCCTGTTTAGGATAATCTTTTGTTGCTAACACTAACGTTTGTTTCTTGTGCTCTTGTGTGTGTGTTGCCATCAAACAGATTTTCTAATCCTTTTTGCAGAGCATCATTTGGTATATTTGATCTAAACACTAAGGGGAAGAAAACAAAGATGCAAAAGGAGTGGAACCTATTCAAGAATGATGTGATGAAAAAAGGCTTGCTGGAAGAAGTTGTGGCATTCATTAATGAAAATTAAGGTCCGATCTCCTCGAAGGAAGCTATGTGAGCCATTGATATTGGAAAGGGAATTATGTGTATTCTCAATCCCTCTTAGGGGCTTACTAGAGGATCTATGTTTGGGACATGTTTAGTAGATGATATTGTATTAGCTTATGGGGCAGGTTTATGTATGGAACCTATAGTTGGGCCTGGGTGGAGTATGTATGTTTATAAGTTGTACATTTTTTATGCTATTTATAGAGGGAGATACCCCCTTGGTAGTACTTATCTAAAAAAAAAAAACTAACAAAATTTTTTTAAAGAAATTTGTAAATTTTCAAAAACTGAGTCACAGGCACTAATATAGTTGTAAATCCAAGTCATAACTATGAACAAGTCAACAAGAAACACATTCACATGCAATTAAACAATCATTAAACATTTATTTCTCACGCGCAATTTTTTATCTCATCGACATAAATTCATTTCTACCTAGAATCTGCTAGATAATATAGTATTCTTTTGTCATGCATTGAAGCTTATTGATAAGATGAGCAACGTCCCCATAAGGGTCTAGCAATGAATTTTCAATAAATTAATAAAAAATTATAATATTGGTCATCACATCATTTCTTAATTAGAACAATGTAATGAAGTTTATTGCTTAGTTTAAATATACCATCCAATGAGTTTTCCTTCAATAATTGTCCATGCAGCAAAAACATACAGTTAAAGGAGTATCAACCCAAAAGTAAGTAGCTTATCGTAGATCCAAGACACACCATAAATAAATTCTTCAACAATAATAGAAAAGAGGACAATAAAACTATAAATTTATTTGGCATGCAATGATATTTATACATCAATATATACTTGCTACAAATCGTGTGATCGTACATTAGATTAAAATCAATAAAATTAGTTCATAATAATAGTAAAAGTAGTTCTATGTCTGTGCAACAGATAAAAATATGTTATGAACATTTCTAGCATTTGAAACATAGCAATGAACTGTGTAACTTAGTAAGCTGGATATGGTTATGTATATAATTTTATAAGTGGCATTTTGAGGAGACAATGAGAAGAAAATGTACAAATGAAGTTTAGAATTGGTTGCATAACAAATTTTCAATTGAGATAGTAAGTTTGCAATGAACTTGGTTTGACATAATAAGTAGTGGTGATCCAAATGAGATATATCCATGATTCTTCCTTTTTGGGTGGTATGGTGCCTACAAATTATATTATGATTGTTGTCAAGGAATTAGTATTGTATTACACAAGATAGTGAGTAGAAATATCTAAAATATAAAAAAAAAAGTTGCAAAGAATTATGTTTACCTTTTTTGTTGGATCTATTGATCATTCTTCAATAGAAGTGGCATGGTGATGGCATTGTCCTGGTTGAGGGTGAACTAGTCTTTATGGCAAAGTCATGTAGCATGAAGATGATTCTTGATTTGTCTTGGTTGTAGTCTTCATATGTAGTATTTTGTAGGCTGGGAAGTAATTATTAAATGATAGATTTGTCCATAGAACAATGTATTGTTTGTTTGTTGTTTGTTATCAGAATGGTTTTGAGATGAAGTGAATATACATAGTTGACTTCTCAGTCACATTTGATGCAATGAGTATTTTTCTCTTCAAGTATAATGTTGTCAAATTTATAATTACATTATGGACAAAATGCATGGAATGGATTGCAGAATGCACTTGCTACTTTTAAAACACCACCAACTTATAACACATGCTTGAATATTATTATAGTGGATAAAAAGTAACTATAAATTTAAGAAATCAATAATTTGGATATGGTTACTTCAAATGCTAACTATAGTAACCCATTTAGCCTTTCCATTATTCTTTTGTCATTCAATTTTCAAATGAATGCAAAGATGCCCATGTGGAATGTGTTTTTTTTCATCTATGCTTTTTACAATATTCCTAAACAACATTGCTATAATTTCATTTCTTTACAGCTAGTCCTCCATTGTCAGGTATTGTTGTCCAAACCTTGGATGCAGTTGTAGCTATTGATGAATAAGAAAATTAGTTTTCCAAAGTAAAATTGAAATTGAAAACATGATGTAGGAAAAATGGATGTCAGTTGCATTAGGAGGAAGGGATGGAGAGACATTTGTACTTGTGCTTTGTTTGTGTCAATATGTCTATCTTTGATGTCAATTGTATATTGTGAACCTATTTTCTTTGTTCCAACTACTAATGCACCTATCGTTCCTATAGGGTAGTCATTTGTGCTCGTGAGTTGCTATTTGATAGTTGTGCTTGGTATGAAGTTATATTCTTGAGAAAGGCAGGATATGGTTTCAACTATACTTGATTCTTTCAAAATTAGAATGTGGTCATAGTCTCGTTGGTCATAATCTATTTTTGGAGCAATTTTGAAACATGATATGCAAATGGCCAATCTCAAAACTATTTTGTCTTCATATTGTTGTATGAGGTTACCATTGACATTTATTGTGATTATCATTTCTACTTTGAAATCCATTTAGTCAGCATGTAGTACTTCATGTGTTTTGTTGACTTTGTCTAGTGTGGCTTTGTACATTATGAGGGTGCCTCTTCAAAGGTGATTCCGAATTTTCTTGCATTTAAGTCTTTGATGGATATGGAGTTGAGATTCTTAACTTTTGATTTTAATAAAATAGAATATTCTTATTTTAATAATGATATTGAATTTAAGTAAATGCATGTTAACTGAAGATAAGGTGAGTTAAATACCTTTTTGATGTCTATTCTTGCTTCACATATGGTCGTTTTCCTATTCTTTTTCTTGCTTCCATTGTTGTGCTACAATAGAATTATATAGTATTGGAACAATGCATTGTGAAATTACAAATATTTTTTTTCAATGGAACAATGCAACCTTCATTAATTGTAATGGTAATGTTCTAAATATGCACGGTAAATTATATTTGTATTATGTTCCTAGATTGAATTGTTCGTGATTGTGTTTATTGATAACTTTATTAGTAGTTTCAAGTTAAATTAGTTTAGCAAACAATCCAATATGCTTCTAATTTGTAAAGAGAGCATACATTTGTACTTGAATTAGACCAGATTTGGTCAATTAAAGTGGTTGTTTATATTATGTGATTGGTTTAACAAGAATTGTATGTTGTGATTTTGCATGTGAATTTGAAGTATTTTTTGCATTTGTTTTATATGGACATGTCAGTATTGAAATCTCCTAAAATGTACAAAATATTTTCTATGTTTACATATGTAAGAACTCTTTTAATAAGTGTTATGCTATCCTTGTTTTTTATTATGATACAAAAACTAGACAATCCCTACGAATTTTTGTTTGAATTCATAATTTAACTCTTTAAGTTCGTTAGTCTTACTAGGATCTTCGTGTTTTCTTTCCTGATCCTAATTCTAGTTGTTAATTTGAAAAATTAACTCAAAGTTGTCTTTTTAAGCCTTTTTCATAAAGTGGTGAAATGTCGAAGTTTAACTCCTTAACTACACTATCTTTAGTCTTTTGGTGCAATGTTGGAGTTAAACTCTGACACTACATTTCTCCATCTTTTTGGTGCAATTCAAACTTATAAGTCCAAATTACACCTCTTGTTTCCTTTTGGTGTAAATCAGATTTACAAGTCTGAATTCCACCTAAGTGTTTCAAAATGCATATCAAGGTGTATTTCGTGGTTGTAAATCCGAAATACACATCTTGGTGTATTTTAAGTTTCCAACCCTGAAATATGCATTTATGTCGCATGTTTAAGCTCATTCATTGTTTAGTCTTTGAAATCAATTTGATTTCTTCTTGCTTCTATATCTTCCTTTAAATTCTTTTGATCATTTTTCTTTCATTTTATTCTTATGCTCCCAAGCCATGATCAAGTGTTGGAGATTTTTGAAGGGACGAGGCTGTTCTATAAACTTCCTTTCGGGTATGTTCCTTTTTTTTTTGTTTCTTTCTTTTGTTCTACGGTTTATGTTCTCCCCTTGTACCTGATTGTTCAAGCTTATATGTCGAGAATGCAATCTCGTCATACACCGAATTACTTTTGTTGCAATGTATGGTGAGGTTGTATCCCTGACATACACCATATTTATACCAAAGGCCACAATTTTCAACTGTTATTTGGTGGAAGTCAAGGCCTTAACCCCAACATACACCAAATGTCATTGTTAGATGTATGTTAGGGTTATGAACCCGATGTATGTTTAATTCACTGTTTCTTGGTGTATGGCAAGGTTATGGCCCCGACTTACACCAATTCCTTTCCATGTGGTGTAAGTTGAGGTTGTGACCTCGCCCTACATCAATGCTGATACACAAAAAAATAGTTGTGTTCTTGGTGAATGTCAAGGTCGTAACCCCAATCTACACCAAGATTCTCCTTCATGGTGTATATTGAGGTTATGACCTTGACATGCACCAAAACCAAAATCATTTCACTTTGTTTCAAGTGGTGTAAATTGAGTTTGTAACCCCGATCTACACCACTTGTTTTTGTATGAACTTCCCAAAGTGTAGATTGGGTTTACAAACCTAATTTACACCAATATGATTTGCAATATTTTCCAAATACAAATTAGACTTACAAGTCCAAAATGAACATATTAAACCACACCAATTTTAGGTGTAAATCGAGTTTATAAACCCAATTTGCACCAAGTGCACACACATAAATTGGGGTTACAAACCCGATTTACACCTAAGGTGAATTTGATGAGCTGAGAATGGTGATAATCTCTTTCAAATGTTGTACTTGCAATAACAGTCAGATGACGAGGCCATCTCCAAGTAAAAGAACCATGAAGTTTAAGAAGAAAGACCCTCATCCGGTCTTCCCATCTTCATCTATGTCATCTAGTATTGATAAAATTAGAGACACGTATATTGTTCATATAGATCTTCAGAAGTTTCTTAAAAGGGTAAAAGAGCCACCTGAATACTACAAAATAGAGGTAAATACCAATAGTGGCATTCACTTAGTTGCAACTTTCTCGATGCAACACAAAACCCTAAATTTGTGTTAGCATTAGCTATCAAGTTTGATCCAGTAAGTAGGTTTGTCAATGATGCAGAAGGGAAGAAAAATCTCATTAAATTGGACAGGGATTTCTTTGACAGCTTTTTCAAATGTCTGCACATTGATCAATATGCCAATATTGACATGCCGTCAACACTGCCATATTATGAAAATAATTCAGACAAGTGCAGAAGGAATATCAATGATAATTGGTTGAAGACTCCAAGGCCTACTATTGTGAGATGGCCTAAGACTATTCATCGAAGTGACTTTATTGAAGAGGTAAATGAATTGCTTACTCTTCTTAGTAGGGTGAAAGGGCTTCCTATTTTAGATACTTATCATGAATGTATGTATCTGTTGGTGTAAATAATTATTCATAATGGATATTATTACACTTAATTAAGTTTACTTAGGTACATGCATTTAATAGTAATTTGGGTATGAGACACTTGGGTGTTTGTGCCATATTGGGATAGTGTGTGTAGGAGAATTTCCACCTTTTATGGTGTTGATCTTGTTGTTACACTCCACCTTCGGTGGGTGATACACCTCATGTGGAATATTTTATTGTTTCTCCTACCTACCCACACCTATTTCCTACCTACCCTTATTTCTTATTGAGCCACGTGTCATGTTTGTGTGCTCACATATCCATAAGCCTTGCCTATATAAGCAGGCTCATCTACATTGTTTGTACGGGCATTCATTGAACATCTTGTAATGATCCAGTTGATCATATTTGCATCTTGATAGAATACAGTTTATTCCTATCATCTATTTTGTTCTCTCTTATTTGTGCTTTTCATTGCCTCTAGATCTTGGCAAAATCTCACAATATCAATATATCCATATCACTGGCAAAACAAGAAGAAGATATTTTGGGGTAAATAGGTAAGTGTTGCCTTGTGTGAAAAACTTGCCAAGGTCCCTACTACTTTGAAGTTTTATATGACTTCATAGCTAGTATATGCAACAACCTCAATGAGGCATTTTCCAGGATTGTCCACTATAGGGGATAGAAACAAAATTCTAGTATCCCAATATTACTCTCAGTTGACTCTAAAGAATAGTTTGCACCACTTCAGGAGAGTAAATGATGCTTTGCATGTTTGATAAGGAAATCTAGAAGAAAAGGGTGTCAGATGAAACCTGGAATGTGGTGAACCAATATGGGTGTATGTTCCTACAATTCCCTACTTTTACCTATCTTAGAGTAGGATGCTATGATGATGAACCCTTCATGCTTCCTAGGTACAAATCAGACAAAATTATTCTCATGAAGTTGGCTTGTCAGATGGCAGCAGTGCATGAACGCTATTCAGGTTCACGCAAGCTTGGTTTCAAGTTCTCTCTTACTATTGGGAGATACTCAATCAATTCCATTTACAAAGCCAGGGCCATGGATGAAGAAATACGAAGGGTTACCATGAATCTCTTCAAAGATCAAAAATATTTTTATTATAGAGGTATGAAGAACAAGCTAAAGAAGAGCTACATTTATGTTCATCATGTAGAGGATATCCAGATTGACTGCAAGATAGAGGAGGATATCAAGAAGCTTGATTTTTGTCGCAAGAAGAAGAGGAAGAATTAGAAAAAGAACAAGAAGAGGAGTATGATGACGAGGGGTTACCTGAAATTCCTAGTACTTCCCAGTCTGAAAGGACACAAGAAGTTATTCCCTCCACATCCTATGATACTCCAGGTATTGTTCCTCCTCTAGTTCCTATTTCTAATCCTATTCCTTTTTGTTCCACTATTTTCTATGCATCTAATGCTCCTAGTGTGGTAATCCATACCATTCCTTCAACAACAACTAGTGAGTTAGCCTTAGACACTTTGCAAGACAATATTGAAAATGTGTTTCTCCCAAATTTGTCTGAAGTGTCTTCTTCTATGTTAGAAGATTTTGATAAATTCATGTCAAAGACTGAACTTGCACCCAAATTTTTAGTCATAAAGAACCCACATGCAATTGTAACTTCCACTCCTCCCATTATGACAATAAATGTACAAAATCAAGAACTTTCATCTCAAGTATTGGTTACAAGAGTTGAAGATGACACACCTTTACCAGTTGGGTTAGTTTCCAATACTCCCAAAAGGAAGAAGAAATCCATCTCCCTAGATGACTTTGACTTTAGTCAGTTGGTTCCTATCAAGCCCAAGGTTACAAAGAAGGCTAGAACCTTGTATAGGGTGAAAGTGGACAAATCAAAGAACAAGTATGTTGAATTGGCTATGCCTCCTCTAGGCACAAATATTGACAAGATTCAACCCACAAATTATGTCATTAACATAATTGAATGGGACAAGAAAACTCATGAGGGAACTATGGAATATGCTCATACATCTTTTGATAATCTTGTAGAAAGGTATAATGAGGAAAAGGTTAAGAAGGATAAGCTTAAGAAACAAATGGAACAACTCACCACTGTGTTGATTAAGATAACAAAGTCCTCAAAGGCAATTGAGCTAGTTACTTCGTCAGTTGATGAACAAGTCATCAAACAGACTAAGCAGGTCACTTCATGAGGAAGATCAGTGGGGGAATGGATTGATAAAGTTTTGAGTCAAGATACACATCTTCTATGCTCTGTAGTTGCATTAATCAACAATTTAGAGGGTGTTAAATCTAAGGTAGATAAAACATTAGATCGACGCTCACAAGAATTGAAAACACAAGAAAAGAACTTCAACTCATGGTTGAAGTTAGATGACTTACAATTGGATGTTCTGGTTGATAATGGAGTGCTCCCTTCAATAGAAATGTATATTGAATAGAGGGAAGCATTAGAACATCAAATGAATACTTTATAAATGCTTACCAAGGATATGTGAAAGGCCAAAAAAGAATGTAATGACAAAGGGAAGGAAATCATTGAAAAGGTATCATAACTTCCTTGTACATTCCTTGATGAGAATCAAAAACCTCTTCATTATCATGAACCAAATTTAGACTAGTAAATTTTACATTATATTATTATGCTAGACATTGATTCATGATGACATTTTATATTATGATGCTAATAATGCGATTGACGACATTATTTTAATGAAATGATGATATACTATTGACAATATTATTAAATGTGATGTTATTAATATGATGAATTATTATGAAATAATGATGATTTGACAATTTTGTCAAGTGTGAGGTGGATGCAAGTTCGATCGTCGAAGACAAACATATGACTGAGGAGGAGTTTTTCTAGTTTGTTGGCAGTGACTCACGAAATGTGAACCTATACACACACACACTAATAAATAATAATTAAATAGAATAATTACATTAAGTATTAAAACAAAATTAAAAGTTTGAAGTTTTTAAATAAATAAACCAATTAATAATATTAAACTAAACTAAATTCGAATTAAGATTTTTGAAAGATTAAATATTAAATTTAATAATTAAACATGTTTTAAAATTTCACAAGAGTTATCAAATTTGTAACATCAAGTCGAACTATCTATCACTTCCTGTC